>NC_054575.1:1620048-1832548 GCF_017654505.1 Polyodon spathula | reverse complement strand
CACAGTTTTAATTCATGTCACCCGTTAACACGTTACTGTCCAAAGCAGGTGAGACGAAGTCGTTCACATTTGTATTGTTCTTCACGAGTGGCTCCGTGTGAAGGATGTATTTTCCTATAGAGAGAGGGTACGCTATGAACAATTAACTTATTTTGCTTCATAAAGTCGAATGAACCTGCTGAATAATGTTACGTTAACATATTGAATTAAACACCACCGCTTTGTAGTTTTCCCATATACTGACAAAATGTCTGGTTCTGCTAAACAGTGTCTCTGCTAAACAATGTAATCTTGCAGTACTCGGTGCTCTAGGTGCAGCCAAATACTGTCTCAAGCACAATTCTAATAATACAGAAATACTGTGCAATGTATTGTATAACCGTATTGATTCTTTTACATTCTTTGTTTTTGAAGATACGAGCACTGTATTTACTGTATATGAGCACTGTATTTACTGTATACGACCACTGTATATAAGCACTGTATTTACTGTATAGGAGCACTGTATACAAGCACTGTATTTACTGTATAGGAGCACTGTATACAAGCACTGTATTTACTGTATAGGAGCACTGTATACAAGCACTGTATTTACTGTATAGGAGCACTGTATACGACCACTGTATACAAGCACTGTATTTACTGTATATGAGCACTGTATTGATTGTATAGGAGCACTGTTCTGAAGACATAATTTGGCATAACAGGGTATGGCCAGAAAGTGGTCCATCGTCAGAATGTGGTACGCATATCGAAACTTGACCCATGTAATGTCAGAACGTGGTACGTTATCAGATTTTGGTACAGGTGCAATCAAGCCATAAGGTCAGTAGGATTATTTTAAGCAAATGCTAAAATTAATTATACTTTTTATTTGCGAACTTAAACTGGAAACAGACAACCAATGTATGTACTGTGTGAGTGTTACCTTGAGAGGCGGGGCAGTGCTCTGGGGTAGGAAAGGGCTGTAGCCTGTATGTGCATTTCAGTGTCTGGTTGTACTTCTTGGTTTTGGCTGTCGATGTAAACCATGTTGGTGTGTGTTCCCCTGATCATTCCTGCGCTTGCCTCAATATTTTAATTTACTATTGTCGCAATGTGACAGTATTTGACAAATTCTGAAGACATCGTCCACTGTGATGGACTCAATGCAATTTTGCATATGAAACTTTTTCATGACTCAAATAAAATTCAATATACTGTTTAGTTCCAGTATAGTTCTTTGAAGCTGCAGATACCCACACATACACAACAAAATTCCTTCTCTCGGTGTCTGTGTTAGAGTTTCTCATACATGTGTTGCAGATAAGCTGACATTTTGAAGTTAGCAGTAAAGCTTGCCGCCCCTCCCTTGGGATGGGACGGGTCGATCACATGACCAAGAAGGCCTACTCTTTAGAAAACTTTTACTTGTTTACTTTGACCAAAACGAGAGAAACTTTGTTTCAAACAAAAACTGGAAACAAAAAAATCACAAATACATTTGTTTTGAAGGAGTTGGGAGTAGCGCGGAGGAGCGGTAACAGTGACAGAGGACAGCTGGATGAACTAAGAACTTCTTAATCAGAAAATAATAGTTTTATAGCCTTATTTTGAAGTGCGGTGTCTTTTTTTTATGTGAAGGAAGGACATACGTCAGATGTCACGGCTAGACCAAGGAAGAACATCCTTCAAATAAATAAAATCTATATTTTCGGAAAACGACGTTCGTTAGTTTTTTTAAACACGTACGTTAATTTTTACATTTAACATTTTAAAATCGGGTTGAAACTCAATCATTTCAAAGCTAGTCTAGCTACTTCCTGAATTACTGCTCTGCAAAACACAAGGAAGTGAAACAGATGCGGCCGCATTAATAACTCCGTTTTCGTTTAAATAAATTCATATTAAAACAACCGAGAAAGAAGCCGTTAATGACATCTCTTTTAATAAGGCCGCTCTTCAAAAAAAAAAAAAACGTATGAAGGTAGAATTTAGTATTAATAACTGAATATTTTACAGCATTTGAACGGCTTAGGACGGAAAAAAAATGTTTGTACTTGTAAAAGGGATTATTTGAGTGTTCGCTTTTTCTAAAGAAACACAGTTAATAAATATGAAACATAACGTCGGGGTCGCTGGTTTGTATTGTCATTAAGTCTTACAGCACATAGAAATACATCGTTGTGTTGCTTGGAAACTGTCGTTGTTTTGGTAAATAACCTCTCGAAGAAGATGGATAGGCGATTTGCGGGAGCCCTGTGGTGGGCGCTGGTGTTTTGCACAGGTAAGGCAGGACGCACACTTCGTGTCTGTAAAGTAGAGAGTGTGCATTTCAGCCCATCGTGTTTCATCCTCGATTTAATGCAGACATATTCGGTCGTGCCAATACGGCAAAGGGCTTTTGTAAGCTTGGAAGTGTAGCAGTCAACACTGTTTTGAGTATTCTGTGTTTGGAACGATAAAATAAATAAATAAAAAATAATCACATATTTCTCTCCTCAGAAACAGTTGAGGTTTGCAGCATACTTGTTCTTAATTTGTCTGATCCGTTTGTTTTGCAGGCTGCTGCTGGTCAGCAGATTTTGAGCAGATTCCCGGTATAGGTGAGGCTGTCAGCTTTACACAGTAGCTGTAGTTTCAGGGACGGGAATAAGACTCCCATTGCAAAGCAGTTTGACCCAATTCCAGGTTTCCAGGCTCTCTCCTCTTCACTAAAGTGTTAGCCATCAAGTTATCGGTTTGCACTAAACACAGCTCAGGATGTGTTCGCCTGTATTAATTAAACTCCTAGTGAAAGGATCAGCAGGAGGGGGAGGGGGGGGGAAATGGGGAGGGGCTGGGATGGGGGGGGGGGTGCATTGATTGGGAAATTATCCTTAAACCCCCCTTTAATGTACAAACTTAGTTCAATTACTGCAGCTTTAAAAGTGCTTATGAGAAACATCAAGATATGCAAAATGATTATGAGGGGGACAATTACAGGTTTTTAAGCACTGTGCTATTAAAAGTATAATAATTCAAAGTTGAGCTACACAGCGGTGCGTGGGTTTGCTTCCAGTGATTTGAACCTGGGATCTCTGATGTCATTTCCAAGGTCCTTGCTGGGGAACCCCCAGAGTCCTCTCCTCTCATCAGGGAGAGGTCCAGAGCCCTGCCCGCCTCACATGGTTTCCGCGGCAACTCAACTGCACCTGGCTGATCCGCGCTCCAATAGGACATGTCGTTACTGTAAGGTAAATGTGACCGGTCATGCATTTCTATTTGTTGTGTAGCTCTGTGCAGTTGTTCACCTGGAAAATGATAATGCGAGAGGTTAAACAAGCCTTGTCTAGCACTCCTTTTATGAGGGCAGTGACAGTGTTAATATAATAAGAAGTAATGTGTTCTAAGGAAGCTGTGGTTAGCATTCATTTAAAAGGGGCCAGTGATAATGTTGCTAGGTAACACAGTGGATTTTAAATCTATTTAGTAGGTGGCTGTGCAAGTAAGAGGCAAGGTGACGAGTTTGACCCCAGCCTTGTTTAAGATGTGTCTCCTGTTTCTCTCAGCTTCTCTCAGTTCTCCCTGCCCTGCTCCCTCGGGTGGGTTTCCGTGGCAACCTTGCTGGAGACGAAGCTGCCCCTGTGTGGCTCCCAGTTTCCCGAGCCGGTCGAGCTCCTGGGGGGAAACGTTTCCATAACGTACCACATCATTCCATCCTCAAATGCTGCCCCCCAAACCGGCTTCCATCTTTCCTACATCCAAGGTGGGTCCCACTCGGTTTAGAACAGGCTCTGGGCTCTAGAGATGAACTCCAGCTAACCAAACAGTTCTGAACATTTCTCTGCCATGCAGAGTCATTCATTATACAGCTGTGCATCTTTCAAACGTGCAGTCACACGTTTGGTCCTCTGGTCACACTTTTTTTCTTTCTCCAAGTAAATACTTCAGGACAGAGGCTGCAAGAAATGCCGTAGCATGTGTTTTATTATTTACAAGAAAACAAACAAAACAAAACCTAACCCGTTCTCGGGGCCCTATCTAAACAGTTCTTTCTCTAACTAATAACAAGGCAGGCTAAGCCTGTTCCCTCGTCGTCAAAACCAATTCACAGTCCAAATAGTCATCCCAAATACCTGTCCAGTAGTTCGTTTTCCAGTTTCACAGTAACCCAAACCAAACTCCTACTGTCATCCTCACTAAACACAGACACTCGCACCCTTTTAAACATTAATTGATCTGCTAATTAGTCAATTAAATAAACCTGGAGTTGGTCCTGACTCCTGTAACCACTAACGAGCGGGTCCTAATTCCCCCCATGTATTGTCTCTGCACAATAAGTATTTTAAACCAGGTTTAACTACTTTTAATCTCCCTTAGCAGTTTTTTTAATTAACCCATCTTTTAGTTTTGGTCCCAGACTTTATATGATTTAATTTATTTACCATCCAGTTGGTTTACATTATCTTTTCCATTTTTTTTATGAGTTTGATTCGACCAATCTCTTAATATATATATATATATATATATATAAATAACAGTGTGAATGCCGGAGCCACAAAAGTGTTCGAAAAAACTTTTCAACAGGGTGCTTCACCTTGGGACAACTTCACCTTGGGACAACTGCACACAAAAATCTAATCTAGTGGACAATCACAGTGAAGGGGGGGGGGGGGAGAAAGACAGCGACTCCCGATAAAATCAAGCCCATTTCCACACAGAGTTCTCAATAAACAATCATCCTTAGTCCACATCTTTAAAACTTCACAGCTAACATGTTTCAGCCCGTAGCTCTTCTTCAGAGCACAGAAAAGAAAGGTAAGTACGAAACCCTTAAACAGTCATCATTCATTTCAGGTGATCGGAAGGAAACCTTAAGCAGATCACATCTCAGTCAGACACACAGGAAGATCAATCCTTTAACAAGTTACACATGCTTTTAATGGCAATGGTGTGTATTAAGGCACACGTTTCTCTAGTTAAACAGGAGAAGTACGCAATGTACTGATAAGCTGTTATAGCAACAAATTAAATTATGTTGTATTTTGTCTATTTGTACTGATAAAACATTACTTGGATCATGGTAACGTATAGCTGTTTGTGCCTGTTTTTATACATTTATTTTTTTTGTAGTCAGAATTGATAAAGTAATAATTATCTACCTGTTCATTTTTAGCATGGGTGAAACCAAGGTTAACATTCTAACAAAATAATCTCCATGACAGATTAAATTAGCATTTTATAGACTCTGAATAAACGTAGTATCCTGTAGGTCATTGCCTTAAAAAAAAAAAAAATCACAATTTCACTTTTTGTCTATAAAATAAACGTCATACCTTGAAACTGTGTCCATGTTGTGATTTGTGACAGTACTTGCACTCTGCTGGCCAGTAGGGTTTGCAGTGTGTGCCTTGTGCATATCTACATGGGACAGTACAAACCTTAGTCACTATGTTAGCAATGGTTTCCTGCTTTCTGAAAGATGCTAATAATGTACGTGTTTAAGAAAAAAAAACCCTAATACCGGTAATTGTGTACGTGTTCACTTAGGGTCGGTCATATAAACTGCAGCGCAGGGATCAGAAAAATGCAATAAAAAACTAGTAGAAAGTTGAGTTTTGGGTAGCAAAATATACGTTAACTTCGAGGTGTGTGTGTGTAACATGAGAAAACAGAAGCCTGCTTTTCAATTATTGCATCATTTTATGGTAGGTGCCACTCACTTGTCAAATGTATCGATCGAGTGATGGGCAGATTGCTGATGTAACGTTGTTTTCTTATTGAGGTGCTTGTTGTTTGGCGCTCAGGTTTTGTGGACTCAGACGCCTGCCCTCCGGACGAGTTTCTCTGCGGGAGCCGCAAGTGCGTTCCCTCCTCCTGGCGCTGCAACGGGCAGGACGAGTGCGGTGACAGCTCTGACGAGACCGGCTGCCCCTCCATCCAAAGCTACCAGAATGGCGGCGCCACCCTCCTCTGCCCCCCTCTAACCCGGCCCTGCCCTGGCTACCCCCAGACGGGGCGCCCGCCTCTCTGCCTTCGCCCCTCCCAGTTCTGTGACAGGATCCTGGATTGCCCCGGGGGCGCTGACGAGCGCTCCTGTGCCCCTGTCAAAGAGGGGCCCTGTGGGGGTAAGCTCACTGGCTTTTATGGAACCTTCTCCTCACCCCAGTTTGGGATGCAGCCCTCATACTGGCCTGTCCTGGAATCGGGGAAGGGGGGCAGGCAGTGCGAGTGGGAAGTGGACCCAGGGGACCCCCGAAAACTCATCCTGAAGCTGGTGTCGGTGGAGCTGGGGTACAGGGATGCCATCCACATCTACGATGGGCTAAAGGGGGAGGAGAGACAGCTGCTCAGCACGGTGAGGACCTTGTTTAATTGTGTAGAGCAGGGGTGAAACACACTGCATCCTCCAGGGCCGGTATTTGTTCCACCTTAAGCTCTCTGTTAACTTAATTTATTAAATTACTTGTTCAACTGGACATGTTTCATATTTTTTCAAGGTATTTTACAGTTAATCATTTTAAAAATGCACTTGATTCCAGGTACCCGACCTATGAAACATTTTGAGACCGGCGAGAAGTGTTAAATTTGTCCAAGTAATCAAATAATTAGATAAAAGTAATCGAGAGTCAGAGTGGAACAAAAGCCAGAAGACACTGCGGCCCTCCGGGACCTGAGCTTGACAGCCCTAGTGCAGGGCACTCCATTGCATTGTTGTATTATCCCTTGCAAAGAAAATATAGTCGCACTGCGAAAAATGAAATATTATAATAAGTCACGTATTTGATAATGCATACTGTGCATGTGTTTCACTTCAAACGTTTGTGCACATATCTGCAGAACTGCTAACCCTATTGAGATTAAACTTGTTATTAACATTATGTGGCACAAGTTATTGATGATGACAGTCTGGGGATATAGGGGGCTGTCTGTTCATCAGTCCGTCTGTATCTCACACTGGAGAACTGCTCATCAGATTGTGATTAACCCTTACGTTGTGCTTCTGTACTGTTCAGTAGTACTGTTGATTTACATTGTGGTCCGCAACTTGTTCCACTGTTGCACTCCGCAGTTTTTGGAACTCTATTCCTTGGAATATTGGATTCTAAACTGAAATCCACACAACGAGACTCGCTGACAAGCTTCCTCCCTTGCTGCAGGTGAACTACCTCAACAACAGCAAGCTTGTGACCGTGGAGTCCAGCACGGGCCGGCTCTCCCTCTCCTATCTTCAGCCCTCCTCCTCCCAGCCCTCTGGGCGTGGCTTCAACGCTACCTACCAGGTGTGGGGGTACTGCCTGCCCTGGGAGACTCCCTGCGGGGAGGGGCACCGCTGCTTCTCCCCCCAGGAGAGGTGTGACGGGGTGTGGCAGTGCGCAGAGACCGGGAGGGATGAGGAGGGCTGCTATGGCTGCCAGAAAGGGACCTTTCCCTGTGGAGCAGGAGAGGGGGGCGGGGGGCAGTCCGGGCGCTGCTTCAAGGCATCGGACCGGTGTAACTATCAGCAGTACTGCAGCGACGAGACTGACGAGAGGAACTGTCTGAGCTGCCAGCCCGGCACCTTCCACTGTGACAAGGACAGGTGAGAGGGGGAGGGAGGAGGTCTGTGTGTGTGTGTGAGGGAGGGAGGAGAGAGAATGTGTCAGAGAGGGGAGAAAAAGGTGTGAGAGTCGTGTGTGTGTGAGGGAGGGAGAGTGTGTCAGGGAGGAAGAAAAGGGGTGAGTTGGTGTGTGTGAGAGGGAGAGGACAGAGGGAGAGTGCGTGTGTCTGGGAGAAGAAAAGGGATGAGTCAGTGTGTGTGTCTGGGAGAGGGAAGAAAAGGGGAGAGTGCATGTGTATGTGGGAGAGAGGAGAAAAGGGGTGAGAGATCTATATAAAAAAATACAAAAAACTATGGCAAGTTTGGGGACAGCTGTCTGACTCGTGTTTGGTGCAGCTATATGAAAGCCAGTGTAACCCTGTCCTGTCTGTCCCTCAGGTGTGTGTTTGAGACATGGCTGTGTGATGGGCAGCCGGACTGCAAGGACAACACTGACGAGATGAACTGTCCTTTCATCCTGCCGCGCAAGGTCATCACCGCGGCAACCGTGGGCAGCCTCATCTGCGGCCTGCTATTGGTCATCGCCATGGGCTGCACCTGCAAGCTGTACTCCCTGCGCAGCCACGAGTCCAGGTGAGTCCAGCGACACACACACACACACACTCACACTATTCACTGTACAGGTGAGTCCAGCGACACACACACACACACACTATTCACTGTACAGGTGAGTCCAGCGACACACACACACACACACACACACACACACACACTATACTCACTGTGACATGTGATCCACTCACATGTCGCTGTGTGACCAACACCAGCACACACATTCAACACACAGTGACAACAGGTGAGTCCCAGCCACACACACACACACACACACACACACACACAGCGACACACACACACACACACACTATTCACTGTACAGGTGAGTCCAGCGACACACACACACACACACACACACTATTCACTGTACAGGTGAGTGCAGCGACACACACACACACACACACTATTCACTGTACAGGTGAGTCCAGCGACACACACACACACACACACTATTCACTGTACAGGTGAGTCCAGCGACACACACACACACACACACACACACACACACACACCACAGGTGAGTCCAGCGACACACACACACACACACACACACACACACACACTATTCACTGTACAGGTGAGTCCAGCGACACACACACACACACACACACACACACACACTTCATGTGCACAGGTGACTCAGCGTGTGTGTGTGTGGACGAGTAACATGTCCACACAGGCACACATCAGTGACTCATCTGTACACCCACAGCCACACCCCACACACACACACACACACACACACACACACAGGTTCCTATCGCTTATCATCCAGCCACACACACACACACCACACCCACCACACCCCACTATGCACTGGTCCGGTGAGTCCACGCCACACACACACACACATCGCTTATCATCCAGAGCTATTAAACACTCCGTAGAGCTGGATTTAGACATGCCAACACGTTCAACGACAAACGTTTCCACTAGAGAAAGACCTTTCGGAAACGTTAGGTTGAAGACACTGAGAAAATGCTCTCAACAAACGTTAAGAAGCAGATTCTTCCAGTTCCTTTCACGTGTGGCTCTGCCGAGCGAGCGCTGTGATGATGGCTATTTTCTCTTTCAGTTTCTTCTCTCCCGTCTCTCGCATGGAGGCGGAGTTTATCCAGCAACAGGCCCCGCCCTCTTATGGTCAGCTGATCGCCCAGGGGGCTATTCCACCAGTTGATGATTTCCCGACAGAGAACCCCAATGATGTAAGCCCCTTCCCTCCCTCCAGGTTTTACTATGAGCTTAGCTCCAGTGTGTAGGCAACACGCTCAGGTGTGTCCCTCTGTGTCTGCCCTCACTCCCCTTTCTCTGTGACTCTTACAAACACTGTGTACCCTTTTAATATCCACCACATATCGCCCCGGTGCCATCCACTAACATCCCCACAGACGGGAAGTGAGTGATTATATAATGTTTGTATATACATATATATATATATATATAATATATATATATATATATATATATATATATATATATATATATATATATATATCTAATATAATATATATATATTATATATCTAGTCTAGGTGGAGGTCTCCAACTGGCAGATAATGATCTACAGGGGTTGTTGGACCTGAAACCCAAAGGCTTGGTAGCGTTAATGTTGTTAAACTGAATCGCTAAGAGGAATGTTGTGTGGAGACCCGTGCAGTCTATGAAACTGAGGATTGTGTATTTACTTAAACTGGGGAGATGTATGCAATTCAGGGAGGTGAAAGGGAGAACCTGCATTTGTTTAGATGGGTCTCGAATGAATTACCTGGTAACATATTTACAGAGGCGCTGTAGAGCCCGCTGATGCTGCGTTATATCTTTCTGTGCCCTTTAATTCTAGCAGATTGGTATTGCTTGTTTAAACACAGGCTAAACTTTTTGTTTGTCATGGTGGCCATTCACTGGTAGATAACGACCCGAAATTCTGCATCTTGATTGGCTGCGTCCAACGTTCTGTTAGGGTTATAATTCTAATTATCCCTCTCCCTCTCTCTCGCAGACCTCGATGATGAGCAACCTCCGAGGAATCCTGCAGCTGCTCCGGCAGGAGCGCCCTCAGGGGAGGAGACGGCGACGCCCCAGATACGTGAGACGAGCAATCAGGAGGCTGCGGCGATGGGGACTTCTGCCAAGACACGCCCCCAGCCCCAGCACCAACAACAACTCCAACCCCTCCCCCAACAGTACTACTCCAGCCCCTCCCCTCCCTGACCCAGCCAATGAGCAGGCAAGCCAGGCCCATCCCCTCTCAGTGGTTGCCCCAGGAGATGAGGAGGATGACAATCATTCTGAAGACAATGCCTCTCCTCTGCCTGTCAAAACCAGGTTCGAATCCATCGCTAGCCAGCCAGCTCGGGCGCATGAAAATGTCGCCTCTCTGCTTCCTGTCAGCTCGATGTCTGAACACCAGCGTCCGGGGAGGTGGAGATCGGTGATGCAGGCACTGAGGGACCGGCTGTCCTTGCTGGGGGGCGGAATCAGCGTGCAGAGAGAGGAGCCAGCAGTGGTGGAGGAGAATGCAGATGATGACGATTTACTGCTGGTCCCTCTCTCCGACAGCCCCCAGCTCTCTCACAGCCTTTCGTCTGCTCTTGCAGACCCCCAGTCCTGGGCCAGCGAGCTGGAACTGCCCAGTGATGATGCAGAACTGCTCACTTGAATTAAAAGCACGCCTTTGAAAATTATTGCGAGGACCCTACCTGTTCTGCTCTTTGTATATAGGTCTTAAACGCGCATTTTGAGATAGAAGCACACGCTATAGCAAACGTTTTATTTTATTATATATCTGCTACTACACTAGGTTAAAAAAATCTCATGTTTGCACAAGCCATGCGTTTTAATGTTGGACTTCCCCTGTTCATTGATTAATTGAAGCCAGGTGAACACAGCTGAGGTGACCCAGGAAGTGCAAGTTCAACAGATAACCAGGCATAGAAACGGAGAACTTTCAAACCTAAAGTAGTACTAGAAGTCATGTTGCTGTTGCATTATTTCAAAACCACACATTTGAGGGCTGTGTATCAGGTGAAAGCACAGGACAGGTGAGACATGGGAAACCTGCTTTAGTTTCAGTCACTTTAAATACAGAGCTCCCTCATCATTATTTTAAGATTTGTAACAATGCAACAATCAACTCATTTGATGGACATTTGATGCAACTTGGTTACTAAAAGTTTTAAAACTAAACTTTGCATAAAAAAACACAGCGACCGGCAGCATTCTCTATTTCTTTATTAAAGTAGTAAACGTGTCACGTTTTTTACTAGGATCGGATATATTTCATCGTCCTTTATAGTTGGATAAACAGCTCTGTGATCAAGTACTGCGTGTGATTTAAAAATACAAAAGCAAACTATAGACCATCGTCTAGTTTGACAGATCCCAATTAGCGCCGATCTCGGACTACCTTGTGTGATCTTATTAAAGCATAACTACTAAATCAGGTCTTTTTTTAATCTAATGGTGTGCACGATAGTTTAAACTTCAATTAAATTATTTCTTATTCAGTCACAGTTACTATTAGAGTGTGTAAATGCTGACCTGTTGAATGCAGCCAGACAGTGCCCTGGTAAACACAACTTGAACTAAGAGAAGCGCATACATAACATTCACATGACATCCCCTTACATGGCCAAAATCCGTATTGTAAAAAATAGTTCTGAGGAGTTTGCTGTAAGAACTAACTGTGTTTCAGTGCTGGGTGTGTAATATATAAACTTGGAGATTTGATTTTCTTCATTTGGGCTTTTTTTGCACAAGTTTGTTCAGCAGCTTTGGTGTCAAGTCTTCTTGTTTTTTTTTATTTCTACTAGATATCTTCTTGTGTGGACATTCCCGTCTTTTAAGTATTCCATGGCCGTTTAGGTGAACAGCACATGTAAAATAGCAATTTTAAAAACCTTTTCAGTTCACCGTCGTGCAGTACATGATACAGGGTTCTGCTTTTAAGTAATTACAGATGCCATTTGAATTGGAATCCAAAGCAGGTAGGGTTTTTGTTGTTGTGACTCAATGAACGATTGAGACAAGTAAGTGGCCCTTTTAATCCATGTCATCAGAAAATGCCAGATCCAGCCTGGGTTAAGATTGCATAAGAATAGCCCTCCCTAGTATTTTCTAAAATATCAAGATGAGCGATTTAAATTTGAGGCTGACTCCTTATTTGACTGGAGTCTCTCTGCACTGTAGGTTAATTCCACGGCTGCTGTTCGAAAGGCACTGTAGATATCTCCTGAAAACAGACTAATAGCGACCACAAGACGCATTATCTGATAAGAAGTCAAAAGGAAAAGGACTTTTAAAGTCCTATATCAGTTTGGTCACAGTGCCACAAACACCTGGCCAGAGGTCTGATATTGATGGCTAATGACCAAAGCAGCAGACTAGCTATTTTCAAGGAATTATCTAGTGATGATTGCAATTGAATGGACCAGGGTGAAATAATTTTTAAAGTAATAAACTGAAATTTAAGTTGTACAGATTTTATTTTTTTGATAGTATGATATTTGTGATTTTTTTTTTTTTTTTTTTTTTTTTGTTAAAATAAATCATGCAAAAAAATCAGCTTCAGCAAGTACAGTTCATTGCTGTTTCATTGTTGGGTAGGTGTGTAGTTCTGCACAGGGTTTTATATTAGTGTTATGTAGTGTGGTCCCGCCAGCATGGCCCCGTGTACAGTACAGCGAGGCTCTGCCCAGCACACTAGATTACAACTTTATATAGACACCATGTTGGGTAGCTGCTGTAGATCTATACAGGGTTTTATATCGGTGTTATATAGTGTGGTCCTGTCAGCATTGTCCTTTGTACGCATGTGTGTCTGTGTAAGTCCAATCTGTAGCGACCACACTGTACAACTGTACAAAACCCTTTTAAGCTGTCCAGCATCTTGTTTGATAATTAATGTGCAATGGGTAAGAAGCTTATTTCTTTCACTGTCAGGTTTAAAGAATATATTCTAACATTTGGGTGTTTAAAATTGTTTTATTTTTTATTATTAATCGATATAAAAGAAAAACAAATAATTATATGAGATTTATGTCAGTTGTATTATTAGTTCAATACTAATATAATAAAAATGATTTACAAATAAATTTGAGACTGTTTTGTGGGTTGAGTTAATGGATAACTTGAATATACTGTACCAGCTCATTTCTGCACTACTACGTTTTACCAGCAAGAGGCGCACTTCACCAACTTTTAAAATATCTTGCTGTGTGTTATAACTACTGTAAACTGAAGTGAATCAGTCCAGTCGACCCCATTTCCCTGTCTCTATGGTACAAGACTACAGTCGATCTCTAAACTATAAAGTGTCCACTTGACCCCCCACCCCCCCCCCCCCCCCCCCCCCCCCATTATTAAGTAGGCATCCCACTGAATTATAGACAACTGAATTGCTTTAGTTAACCCCTTTCCCTGTCTCTTCTGGTACAAGATGTGAACTTTTATTTGATGCATTTATCCCAATTGTTATGAGAATATTTTTTTTAGAAAAGCATTTTGCTTAAGAACATAAAGTTTGCAAACGAGAGGAGGCCATTCGGCCCATCTTGCTCGTTTGGTTGTTAGTAGCTTATTGATCCCAGAATCTCATCAAGCAGCTTCTTGAAGGATCCCAGGCTGTCGGCTTCAACAACATTACTGGGGAGTTGATTCCAGACCCTCACGATTCTCTGTGTAAAAAAGTGCCTCCTATTTTATGTTCTGAATGCCCCTTTAATTTAAATTCAACACTTTTCACAATGTATACGAGCATCTTGGTGGCCTTTATTAATAGCTTCTCCATGTTGTCCAAGTAATCAAAAACATAAAAAAATCAAAAAAAAGTACACTACACAGACAAAAAACAAACACAAAAGAGAAACTTTGTGAGATTTGACAAAACACCCCCATAATTTGTGTAGATCAATCGAAAAGAAGCAGAAACTTCTAACCTTTTTGTCTACAACCTCAGAAACAAGGTAAGGTTTCGGTGTGCATTCGTGTTGCCCCAACGGGGGGGTTGGGGAGGGGGAGGGGGGGGGGGGGTGAAACTGCAAATTAAAACCCAGGCGTCTTCCTTTCAAGCTGGGGCTTTGCGGAGAGACCGAAGCAGGGGGGTTTGCTGCAGGATGTGACTGGGTTCTGATGCACTTTGGTTGGACGGGCAAAAAGTGGACAAGGGATTTTTTAACACCTGTTTCCTATGACTTAGTCCTCATTCATTTATTTGTAAATCTGCAGTCAGGTCTGCTCTCCGGTACAGACAGTATAGAGTCTTGTCATCGCTTCTTTTTGGAGGCTGCTGTTCCTCATGAATCAGCAGGAATTATTAGTGCAGTCTGGGATAGGGAAGGTAGGAAGCACCTGCCAACTGATCTCTCCTTCTATCAGCCCTTGATCACAGTCTATTGGCAAAAATATAAGCGTGACATACAGATGCATGGATGAACATCTCAATAAATGAAAAATCTTATTACCAGGTTGCATGGCAATTGGATAGCTTACTCATACAGCTGTGGCTAGAAGTTTTGCATCACCTATAATTTTAGGATTGAGACATCATTTAAAAAAAATAACAAGCTGTATGAACATAATTTAGATCTTTTATTTAACATGTAATCAAAGAAACTACAAAATTATATCGCAGAAATCTACTGGAAGCCGTAACAGTGGTACAGTATTTCATGTTAGATTTAGAATTTTTCGATATTTGTCAGTTTTTTGCCAAGTATATGAAAAACTACAAAGCGGTGTGTAATTCTTTATGTTAAAGTAACACTATCCAGCAAGTTTCCTTCCGCTTTGTGAAGCAAAATGTATTAATTCTGTAGGGTCATAATAGCCATATCTGTACATGAGAAATGTAAGTGTGCCGTACAGATGGACAGACAGACACACCCCAGCGAAGTCTCCTCAGAGTCTGATGCTCTCAACAGCATGCTAAATAACGTAAAAACCAAATTTCATGCTGATTGGATAAGCAGTTCTCAAGATATGTGCAGAAAATGTGTGAAGTAAGACTTATGTACATACAGTATGCATTATCAAATACATGATTTATTAATATTTTGTTTTAATCTGGTGCCTGGTTAACCTATTATACTATTTTTACCTTGAAGTCATTGTCCATACAGCTTACCATTCTGGTGTGCAGTAAAGAATATTTATACACACCTCTGATCTCTTATAACTGTACAATGCACTTGTAAGACCTCATCTTGAATATTGTGTGCAGTTCTGGTCACCTCGCTATAAAAAAGATATTGCTGCTCTAGAAAGAGTGCAAAGAAGAGCGACCAGAATTATTCCGGGCTTAAAAGGCATGTCATATGCAGACAGGCTAAAAGAATTGAATCTGTTCAGTCTTGAACAAAGAAGACTACGTGGCGACCTAATTCAAGCATTCAAAATTCTAAAAGGTATTGACAGTGTCGACCCAAGGGACTTTTTCAGCCTGAAAAAAGAAACAAGGACCAGGGGTCACAAATGGAGTTTAGAAAAAGGGGCATTCAGAACAGAAAATAGGAGGCACTTTTTTTACACAGAGAATCGTGAGGGTCTGGAATCAACTCCCCAGTAATGTTGTTGAAGCTGACACCCTGGGATCCTTCAAGAAGCTGCTTGATGAGATTTGGGGATCAATAAGCTACTAACAACCAAACGAGCAAGATGGGCCGAATGGCCTCCTCTCGTTTGTAAACTTTCTTATGTTCTTATGTTCTTATGTTCTTATGTTCTGTATACCTGTCTTCAACTACGGGGAGCTTGAGATTCAATACTGCACATGTCATATATATGAGCTGTGAGTGTGTACTAGATCCTTACACTGAACACTGTGAAGTATGGCAGCAAAAAAGAAGTAGAGAACAAAACTTTAACCCATCCACTTAATGAGGGTAATACTAAACACATGCAAAAAGAGAAGACATGTCTTATAATCCACCAAGGCATTCTCAATAAGGAGCTGGGCAAATATCAGCAAGTCGTTGTGGTAATGAGCACAGTAGGGTAAGTTTCACAAATCAGCAGCTACATTTTCTCAAAAAAAAAACCCCAGCCTCTGCTCAACTGCAGTGCATGCATCTCTGTGTGTGATTCACGGTCACTGTGGGGTATGTGCCTCTTTTCAGAATTCACTTCCGTTGTGTTCGTGGAATCTTGTTTGGTCAGAGAGAGAGAGAGAGAGAGGAATGGAATTTGAGAGATACTTTCCACAGGGCTTTATATTAAAATTAAAATGCCAGGCGCTAGCCAAATGTCTGCTATTCCATTTTAAAAAAAAGATTAAGATGGAATAAACTCCATAGAGTAATTCTACAGATATTAGACGTACAGTTTGTAGGAAACTAAGTTGCCTTTATCCGTGTAATATTTTTTTGTGACCTCTATACACCGCTGCAGTGTTGAGAGTGGAGATCTCTTTCCTATAGACCTCTATACAGCTCTGCAGTGTTGAGAGTGGAGATCTCTTTCCTATAGACCTCTGTACAGCTCTGCAGTGTTGAGAGTGGAGATCTCTTTCCTATAGACCTCTGTACAGCTCTGCAGTGTTGAGAGTGGAGATCTCTTTCCTATAGACCTCTATACAGCTCTGCAGTGTTGAGAGTGGAGATCTCTTTCCTATAGACCTCTATACAGCTCTGCAGTGTTGAGTGGAGCTCTCTTTCCTATAGACCTCTATACACCTCTGCAGTGTTGAGAGTGGAGCTCTCTTTCCTATAGACCTCTATACAGCTCTGCAGTGTTGAGAGTGGAGATCTCTTTCCTATAGACCTCTATACAGCTCTGCAGTGTTGAGAGTGGAGCTCTCTTTCCTATAGACCTCTATACAGCTCTGCAGTGTTGAGAGTGGAGCTCTCTTTCCTATAGACCTCTATACAGCTCTGCAGTGTTGAGAGTGGAGCTCTCTTTCCTATAGACCTCTATACAGCTCTGCAGTGTTGAGAGTGGAGCTCTCTTTCCTATAGACCTCTATACAGCTCTGCAGTGTTGAGAGTGGAGATCTCTTTCCTATAGACCTCTATACAGCTCTGCAGTGTTGAGTGGAGCTCTCTTTCCTATAGACCTCTATACAGCTCTGCAGTGTTGAGAGTGGAGCTCTCTTTCCTATAGACCTCTATACAGCTCTGCAGTGTTGAGAGTGGAGATCTCTTTCCTATAGACCTCTATACAGCTCTGCAGTGTTGAGAGTGGAGCTCTCTTTCCTATAGACCTCTATACAGCTCTGCAGTGTTGAGAGTGGAGATCTCTTTCCTATAGACCTCTATACAGCTCTGCAGTGTTGAGAGTGGAGTTCTCTTTCCTATAGACCTCTATACAGCTCTGCAGTGTTGAGTGGAGCTCTCTTTCCTATAGACCTCTATACAGCTCTGCAGTGTTGAGAGTGGAGATCTCTTTCCTATAGACCTCTATACAGCTCTGCAGTGTTGAGAGTGGAGATCTCTTTCCTAGACCTCTAGACAGCTCTATACAGCTCTTTGCAGTGTTGAGTGTTGAGATCTCTTTCCTATAGACCTCTATACAGCTCTGCAGTGTTGAGAGTGGAGATCTCTTTCCTATAGACCTCTATACAGCTCTGCAGTGTTGAGAGTGGAGATCTCTTTCCTATAGACCTCTATACAGCTCTGCAGTGTTGAGAGTGGAGATCTCTTTCCTATAGACCTCTATACAGCTCTGCAGTGTTGAGAGTGGAGATCTCTTTCCTATAGACCTCTATACAGCTCTGCAGTGTTGAGAGTGGAGATCTCTTTCCTATAGACCTCTATACAGCTCTGCAGTGTTGAGAGTGGAGATCTCTTTCCTATAGACCTCTATACAGCTCTGCAGTGTTGAGAGTGGAGATCTCTTTCCTATAGACCTCTATACAGCTCTGCAGTGTTGAGAGTGGAGATCTCTTTCCTATAGACCTCTATACAGCTCTGCAGTGTTGAGAGTGGAGATCTCTTTCCTATAGACCTCTATACAGCTCTGCAGTGTTGAGAGTGGAGTTCTCTTTCCTATAGACCTCTATACAGCTCTGCAGTGTTGAGAGTGGAGATCTCTTTCCTATAGACCTCTATACAGCTCTGCAGTGTTGAGAGTGGAGATCTCTTTCCTATAGACCTCTATACAGCTCTGCAGTGTTGAGAGTGGAGATCTCTTTCCTATAGACCTCTATACAGCTCTGCAGTGTTGAGAGTGGAGATCTCTTTCCTATAGACCTCTATACAGCTCTGCAGTGTTGAGAGTGGAGATCTCTTTCCTATAGACCTCTATACAGCTCTGCAGTGTTGAGAGTGGAGATCTCTTTCCTATAGACCTCTATACAGCTCTGCAGTGTTGAGAGTGGAGCTCTCTTTCCTATAGACCTCTATACAGCTCTGCAGTGTTGAGAGTGGAGCTCTCTTTCCTATAGACCTCTATACAGCTCTGCAGTGTTGAGAGTGGAGTTCTCTTTCCTATAGACCTCTATACAGCTCTGCAGTGTTGAGAGTGGAGCTCTCTTTCCTATAGACCTCTATACAGCTCTGCAGTGTTGAGAGTGGAGATCTCTTTCCTATAGACCTCTATACAGCTCTGCAGTGTTGAGAGTGGAGATCTCTTTCCTATAGACCTCTATACAGCTCTGCAGTGTTGAGAGTGGAGCTCTCTTTCCTATAGACCTCTATACAGCTCTGCAGTGTTGAGAGTGGAGCTCTCTTTCCTATAGACCTCTATACAGCTCTGCAGTGTTGAGAGTGGAGCTCTCTTTCCTATAGACCTCTATACAGCTCTGCAGTGTTGAGAGTGGAGATCTCTTTCCTATAGACCTCTATACAGCTCTGCAGTGTTGAGAGTGGAGCTCTCTTTCCTATAGACCTCTATACAGCTCTACAGTTCTTGAGCTTTCTTTCTTTCTTTCTTTCAGTCTTTCTTTCTTAGCTATTTGATGAATGGATGATCTGTTGTTCTATGATAATCACAAAAACATTATGACACATTCTGTAAACACTGAATACAGGGGCTCACACACAAGGCTTATAAATACATCACATTCTGAGGAAGTTGCTTCAATAAATAAAGTCATTATTAGATCATTTATCATCAACAGTGCATGTGACAAGTGGGGAAGTTTCTGATCTACACTATCACACACACACAAAAACACACACACACACACACAATGTCACAATCACACAGACAGACAGACACACACAAACACAGACAAGCTGACACACCAACACAATCACAGAACCGACACAATCACACACACACACACTGACACACCGACACAATCACACACACACACACACACACACACACACACACACACACACACACACACACACACACACACACACTGACACAAGCACATACACTGACATACCAACACAATCACACACACACACAGACACAATATTAATGTGACAGACTTTTTCAGTGCTCAATTTGTTTTTTTCTTGACTCACAATCCAAGAGAGGAAGAAGCACTGACCTAACCTGACTGCTGCTATTGCAGTATTAACATGGAAAAAACAAAAAACAAACACTAGTAGCAACTATTTTCAAATCTTTCTTTTTAAAACCTTTTAAAGAAAAAATATTTTTTTTAGTTGAAAATGAAAGCTCAGCAACGTGCAGACCACTATTACTGGTTTGTTTTGACAGTCGTAAGGCTTGTTTTTAAGTGGTCTAGACAAATAATTTCCTAAAGCTTGTGGGCTTCAATATAACTCTCCCATATGCAGTTCTCATTACAAAAAAAACAAGGCCACAGGGGGAATCATACAGTCAGGGGAGTGCAGGGGTCCCCGAGGGTCTCCCCTGGTAAAGGCAGAGCCGCGTAGTGTGCAGGGGGAGTCACACAGTCAGGGGAGCGCAGGGGTCCCCGAGGGACTCCCCTGGTAAAGGCACGGCCGCGTGGTGTGCAGGGGGAGTCACACAGTCAGGGGAGCGCAGGGGTCCCCGAGGGACTCCCCTGGTAAAGGCAGAGCCGCAGGGTGTGCAGGGGGAGTCATACAGTCAGGGGAGCGCAGGCAGACGAATGTACAGAGAAACACTCTATACAGTGGCTCTCAAAAGTATTCACCCCCTTGGACTTTTCCACATTGTATTGTGTTACAACATACAACATCAAAATGGATTTAATTAGGCATTTTTGCCACTGATCAACGCAAAAAAAGTCCATAATGTCAAAGTGAAAAATAAAATCTACAAATTGTTCTAAATTAATTACAAATACAAAACAGAAAATAATTGCTTGCATTAGTATTCACCCCCTTGAGTCAATATAGTAGAGGCCCCTTTGACAGCCATGAGTCTATCTGGATAAGTCTCTACCAGCTTTGCACATCTGGACGCTACAATTTCTGCCCATTCTTCTTTGCAAAATTGCTCAAGCTCCATCAAGTTGGATGGGGACCTTTGGTGAACAGCAATTTTCAACTCTTTCCACATATTCTCAATTGGATTGAGGTCTGGGCTTTGACTGGGCCACTCCAGGACATTGACCTTTTTGTTTTTAAGCCACTCCAGTGTGGCTTTGGCTGTATGTTTGGGGTCATTGTCCTGCTGGAAGATTAATCTTCTCCCAAGTCCCAGGTCTCTTGCAGACTTCAGCAGGTTTTCCTCCAGGATTTCTCTGTACTTTGCTGCATCCATTTTGCCCTCTATCTTCACAAGCTTTCCAGGCCCTGATGCAGAGAAGCATCCCCATAGCATGATGCTGCCTGCACTATGCTTCACAGTAGGGATGGTGTTCTCAGGATGATGTGCAGTGTTAGGCTTATGCTTAGCGTTGAGGCCAAAAAGCTCTATTTTGGTTTCATCAGACCATAGAGTCTTCTTCCACTTGGTCTCAGAGTCTCCCACATGCCTTCTGGCAAACTCTAGCCGAGATTTGATGTGAGTTTATTTCTACAGTGGCTTTCTTTTTGCCACTCTCCCATAAAGGCCAATTTTGTGAAGCATCCGGGCTATTGTTGCCGTATGCAGTGTCTCCCAGCTCAGCCGTGGAAGACTGTAACTCCTTTAGAGTTGCCATAGGCCTCTTGGTGGCCTCCCTGACTAGTGCCCTTCTTGCCCAGATACTCAGTTTTTAAGGACGGCCTGTTCTAGACAGATTCACAGTTGTGCCATATTCTCTCCATTTCTTAATAATGGACTTTACTGTGCTCTGGGGGATATTCAATGCCTTGGAAATGTTCTTATATCCTACCCCTGATTGGTGCTTTTGAAGAACCTTATTCCGGATTTGCTTTGAATGTTCCTTCGTCTTCATGATGTAGTTTTTGTTAGGAAATGTACTAACCAACTGTGGGACCTCCCAGAGACAGGTGTATTTAACCTGAAATCATGTGAAACACCTCAATTGCACACAGGTGGACTCCATTCAACTAATTATGTGACTTCTAAAGACAATTGGTTGCACCAGAGCTTATTTAGGTGTGCCATAGCAAAGGGGGTGAATACTTACGCAATCAGTTCTTTTCTGTTTTATATTTGGAATTAATTTAGAACAATCTGTAGATTTTATTTCTCAGTTTGACATTATGGACTTTTTTGTGTTGATCAGTGGCAAAAACGTCTAATTAGGTCAATTTTGATTCCATGTTGTAACACAATAAAATATGAAAATGAATACATGTTTCTAGTGCTAATAAGAGGTAGGAAAGTGGATTTTAAAGAAGCCTTGGTTGGAGCTCGTTCAAGAGGCAGGAAGGCTCTTGTATATTTCCTTGAATCAGCGCTCAGACTTTATTTCTTCCTTTGTTTTGCTGCTTTATCACAGTGACCTCTTCCTGTTCCCTGCCTGTCAGCTCAGTTTCCCAGCAATGAAGCACAGAGCACTGAGAGAGAGTGTGTGTGCGTGTGCGTGTGCGTGTGTGTGAATGTGCGTGTGCGCGTGCGTGTGTGTGAGTGTGTGTGTGTGTGTGTTATAGTTTTCAGTTCATACGCTATTGTGATTAATACCTGAATTTGAAATTATGATCTTCAAAAGACGTGAAAAGGACGAACAGAACATTAAAAAGTATAAATGAAGATTGAGAAGAGAGAGAGAGGCTAGAGTTCCCTTCTTTTTTAATAACCAGCTTCCTCCCTCGTTAGGAGAGTCTAATTAACTGCTGTGAGCTCCAATGAGGAAGGAAGAGAGCTGCAGAGAGGGGGAGGGGCAGGAAGACAAGCAGACACACACAGGGGAGGAAGCGAGGGAAAGAGAATCTGGAAGCGAGAGAGGGAGGAGAGAGAAAGAGAAAGCGCTGAGACAGTGGTTTTTAAAGAATAAGACCAGAGATGCAGGAGAGGGAAAGGATGGCGAGAGAGAGAGGGGTATGGGAAAAGAGAGCAGTGGGGAGGATGGAAGGGGGAATGGAAGCTAATTGAAATCACAAGGCCAGCTGGCTTTGAACTTCAGAGAGAGAGAAAGAGAGAGAGAGAGAGAGAGAATCGCAGCCTCCTCACTGGAAGTGCAGAGTGGAGACCTTTCAATGCATCCGCTCTCACTGTTATTTTTTATATATATATATAAATATATGAAAGTTAAATATTTCCGTGCTTGTGCTGCATTTACTTTGGCAATGCTTGTACGACTTTTTTTAAATGTGGCCATTTCAATTTGAGAAAGAGATTAAGATCAATGACTTCATGTACATTAAAAATGAAAAAAAAGAATATATTGTTTGGAAAGGCGAAAACCTGCTGCTGAATATGTAGCCCCCTGTCTGAAAGATTTCTGTTGGATTTGTTACTGTATATGGGTATAATAACAGGCAGGGCTTTTGGATTCCAGTAACTGCTTTGACAAAACCTAAATTAACTGCTCTGATTTGAAATAGAGGAAGAGAGAGGGGACAGAAAAGACAGGCAAATAGACACACACAGACACACACACACACACTCACACACTCACACAGTCAGATCTCCAGCTGTGTTTCAAAGGGCCTGGTTGTTTGTTGATTCCAGATGTTTCAGATCAAGCTCTCCGCAGAAAGACGTGATGTCATGTGTTTGTGGGCCCCCCTTTGACAAGACCCGTGTTTTTATGTTTTGAATGTTGCTAAAAGATTTCCAGAGGGGGGAGAGAGAGAGAGAGAGAGAGAGAGAGAGAGAGAGAGAGAGAGAGAGAGAGAGAGAGAGAGAGAGAGAGAGAGGAAAAAGGGGAGCGAGGAAAGGAGAGAAAGACAGCAAAGAAGATTTTAAGAGGGTCCAAAATAATTTTCTTCACAATCGGACAAGCGGTATTTGGTTGAATATACCTGGCAGATGTTTTTGAAATCCACTCTTTGACTTGTAAGCATCTGGTAAAATAGTTCAATCTGGGCCCAATTCTATGTGCTTAAAACCTCCATACATCGTCATTGAAAAACACTAATCCTGCTACTCCCCTTCATAACTCTAACTAACAGAACCATTGGAAGACTGCAGCACTGCCATCAAACCTCACTCTGGATTGCATTCAATCACACACTACAATGGCAATACAATAATTTCAATAATGACTATACTATGGGGCAATGATAGCAGGTGCAGTGGGGTGACGCTGGTAGCATGGGACCACAGTATCCTCACTATGCCCTTCCCAAAAGGTCTTCAATGGCAATCAGACAGTGGCACTACAATGGCAATGCCAATGTTCTACAATGAGGTAAGACTGCCCAAAATGTTTTCATATTTTGACAGGCCAATACTAGATATGAATACATTTTATTTTGTTATATTTGAAGGAAAATAACTATCATACAATGGTAAGACTATATTATTATTATTATTATAATTATTATTATTATTATTATCATCTTTGAGAGATTGTTGAGAACAGGTCAAGATTTTGGTGGTATTAGTACAATTATTAGATTACAGTATTTCTCAACCGTTAACTCCCTTTTTTGGAAACTATAGTCAAAGATATCTAACACATGACATCAGTTTTCAATTTCTGAAACTCATTTTCAGAACATCTATCCCTTTGTACTCCGTGTATATGAATAGCATATCCTTAGCATTGTTTTACACAGCTCTTAACACAAATGTCATCAGTGAATACAAGATTCACTTGAGAATGCTGTGCTGACAAATTGTTCACACATTGTTCGCAATTTAAGGAAATTAGTTCCAATTGTGTTCACTGTTTCAGCGACTGTGCAAACATAATAGCACAAAACACTTCATCAATCCATCAGCCCAAAGCCATCTATATAAGGAGATATAGGAAAGCCTCAGGAAAGGCAGGAGAAAATGGAAGCTCAGAGAGAAAAAGTGAGAGGAAGGGGTGTGCGTGTGCGGGGAAGGAGAGGAGCACAAGGTCGTCTAAGAAGGTATACAAGAACAACAAATGTCTCAAATGAAATCAGAGCCACAATTGTGGGCCTGAGCATGGTTGAAGAGTCCAATCAAATCTATGCAGACTGACAGTTTCATCTATCATGAGAATCTTTAGGATAGAAAATGGGTAAGTACTGTATCTCTACACAGCACAAACACTACAATAATGTAATTGTGCACTATGCATGTATGCACTTCCTATACTACTGTACCATGTTCACAAAACACCAGGAAACTGCTACTGTAAATATGGTGCGGGCAAATAATGTTATCCAGCTGAGGGAAATCCCACTGAGGATTATTGCTGACAATGACATATTTGCTAATTTTCACAATGCCAGTATTGCTAATAGATAGAGAAATGCAGTAAGCTTGAAACAAGTCAGGGTGAAGGAGTCTGTGTGCTCAGGTCTGTAAATACAAATGCTATGGATTTACTTTACAGACATTTTTTCCTCATTGTGTTGAACGCATTATGTACTATAAGCATTGCAGTGTAAACTCTCCTCCATCCTTATACAGTATACTTTCATAGTGTATTGCACTACTGTAATATTGCTCCTTCTTCAGAGGATCATGGAGCTGGACTCCCCATCAATGTGCATTTGTGGATGAGGCCGGATTCAATCGGGCAAAGACGAGAAGCCGCGGGAGAAATATAATAGGACAACAGGCAACAGTGGAGCTCCCAGGACAAAGAGGTGGCAACATCACTTCGTGTGCAGCCATTGGACAAAGTGGGGCAATACATCATCATGCAGTGACTCATACAATGGGGACGACTGATAAATTTCCTGGATGAATGCTAACACGCTCTTGGGTGAAGGCGGCAAACAACTCAGTGACTTTGTCGTCACCTGGGACAGCGTGAGCTTCCATCATGGCACACACGTTCGAGAATGGTTCCAGGCCCAGCCACGTATGTCTATGGTGTTCTTCCCACCATACACTCCTTTCCTCGATGCTATTGAGGAATTTTTTTCAGCCTGGCGCTGGAAAGTTTATGATCATCGTCCCTATCACCAAGCCATACTCCTTGAAGCTATGGATGCAGCCTGTGAAGACATCACTGCTGAGGCCTGCCAAGCATGGATGCAACATACCAGGCACTATTTTTCACATTGTCTGGCCAGAGAAAATATTTTCTGTGACAGTAGATTGGACGCTGGATATGGAGCGATTTCAGCTGCTGAATTGCACACTTGAATAAAAGCAATAAAGAAAATCACGAAAAAAAACAATATGCCACGTCTGTCAAGAGAGCAGAGAGACACACTCTGGCCAATGACAGAACCGGGAGACCAAGAGTCACAACACCTGCCCGAGACGGACAAACGCTTCCGACAACAGCAAATATGCAGCTCTATATTTTCTTTAACAATATCGGCTGAGAAAGTAAACAGAGATTAGGTTGCGTTTCTGTCAGAAACCCTGTCAATTCAGAAAGCTTTTATTTATTTTTAAACAAAAAGCACGTCTGAGGTGGCAAACACAGTTTGTAGGCAGCAAAATAAATAAATAAATTACAAAAGGAAAATTTAATTTACCTGGTCCCATGTAGGACTTTCAGTCAAAACAGTGTTTCGGTCAGTATTTCAACATTTTTATTGTGTTATTGATGAATAGAAAAGGTCATACATATACTACATTTGTATTATACACTACCATTATCCCTTTGGTGCCACTGTCTGTCTGGCGCTGAAGATCATTTGATAGTGTAGTCACATTCTACCAGCCTTCTCCCTTTGCCCCTCAGTGTAATACTGGACTATTATTGACACTGCAGTCTGCCTGCATTGCCATTGAAGATCATTTAGAGTATAGTCAGCATGCTGCAAGAACATTCTGCCAATGGCATTAATATAAAACAGAAGCATTATTGCAAACAGATAATAAAAAGTCGGTAATTCTCCAGTTCTGCACTGAGTCTGAATTCAAGGGGGCTTAGTGGTCCAGTCCAGTGGGTAAAGAAAAGGGTTAATACCAGGAGGTTCCTGGTTCAATCCCACCTCAGCCACTGACTCACTGTGTGTGAAACTGAGCAAGTCACTCAACCTCCTTGTGCTCCGTCCTTCGGACGAGACATAAAACAAACGAGGTCCTATTGTTAGTGACTCTGCAGAAGCAGCAATTGTGATGTACAGTTCACCCCTAGTCTCTGTAAATCACATTGGATAAAAGCACATTCTAAATGATTAATTAATACTAATTAACGTAAGCAGCCATGCATCAATGGGAGTCTGTGTGACATTTGTTGAATCTGCCTTGTAGAATTTGGAAAGAAAACAGTTGCTAGATTTTCATTGTGGCGTCATTGAAAATACATGTGTGGAAGCGTTGGAAGTCCGGTTGATTAACGAGCTTGCTTTCATTTTAGACAGGGCGTTTACTCGCCCTCTTTCTTTTCACAATCCCATTTCCTCATGATAACCTTTCCTTTCCACGGGCTGAAAGCTCAGGGCAAGGCAAGTTTCCTCTTCCCTTGAAAGCTGCTTGCATCAGGGCCATTAGAAATAGGGGCTTGAAATGTCTTTACCTGATAGATTTCAACCAGCAACCCTCCCTTCATCCTTTCCCGATTTCATTAAAATACGTAAGAAACTTTTTTAATCTTACAGCTCAAGAATGCTTTCCTGACCATTCTCTCACCTCTTATTAGCTTTATTAACAGGATCACCAGCCCCTCCCTTTACAGGAGCGCTGACCATCTTTAAAATCCATTCTCTCACCTCTTATTAGCTTTATTAACAGGATCACCAGCCCCTCCCTTTACAGGAGCGCTGACCATCTTTAAAATCCATTCTCTCACCTCTTATTAGCTTTATTAACATGATCACTGGCCCCTCCCTTTACAGGAGCGCTGACCATCTTTAAAATCCATTCTCTCACCTCTTATTAGCTTTATTAACATGATCACTGGCCCCTCCCTTTAAAGGAGCGCTGACCATCTTTAAAATCCATTCTCTCACCTCTTATTAGCTTTATTAACATGATCACTGGCCCCTCCCTTTACAGGAGCGCTGACCATCTTTAAAATCCATTCTCTCACCTCTTATTAGCTTTATTAACAGGATCACTGGCCCCTCCCTTTACAGGAGCGCTGACCATCTTTAAAATCCATTCTCTCACCTCTTATTAGCTTTATTAACAGGATCACTGGCCCCTCCCTTTACAGGAGCGCTGACCATCTTTAAAATCCATTCTCTCACCTCTTATTAGCTTTATTAACATGATCACTGGCCCCTCCCTTTACAGGAGCGCTGACCATCTTTAAAATCCATTCTCTCACCTCTTATTAGCTTTATTAACATGATCACTGGCCCCTCCCTTTAAAGGAGCGCTGACCATCTTTAAAATCCATTCTCTCACCTCTTATTAGCTTTATTAACAGGATCACCGGCCCCTCCCTTTACAGGAGCGCTGACCATCTTTAAAATCCATTCTCTCACCTCTTATTAGCTTTAACCTGATCACTGGCTCCTCCCTTTAAAGGAGCACTGATCAAGGCATCTTTAAAATCCTTTGACCTTTTTGGATTCTGTTATATTTCAGGGCTAATCTGAACCTGCTCCATCTTACCAGTATCAAAAGGGTTAATTGTATTTTAAGAAACAAAAGACGTCTGCCCAGCAGGAGGGGAGAGGACAGGGGAATTCTGCTGATTACATTTATTTATTTATTTTTTTTTAAACAGGAAATAGGCAAAGAAGTTAAACAACCAAACAATACGAGAAGAGGGGGAGGAATACAGAGAGAGAAACAAAATGAGGAAAGGGAGAAGCGGGGGAATGAAAGAGAGAAGAAAGGAACAATGGGAGAGGAGAGAAAAAAAGGAAAGAGGTAGATGGAGATAGCCAGTGGGGGAAGAGAAGTATAAAGGAGGGGGAAAGGGTGAGCTAGAGGAGAGGAAAGGAAAAATGAGAGAGAGAAAGGGAGAAGTCAGAAGGAGAAGAGGGGAGTAAGCTGCCAGGCATGTATGTGGTTTTCAGCTCAAATTCATCAGCGAAAAAAAAAAAAAAGTCAGCACATTTCTGTCCTGTGAAAGCACCAGACACAGCTGTTTGAAGTTGATGTGACCTCCCTTTGCCTCCATCCCTCTTTTCAAGTACCTTCACTTACACCCCCTTTCCTAATTTCCACCCCCTTGCAACTGTGCTTAATTCACTTAAATAAGGTGGAAATAGGCAAGATCATTTTTAGATTCTAATGCATTTAGTCTGAATATAGCCAATTGCCCAAAAACGTTTTTCAGTTTATTTTTATTGCAGTTTATTGTACTTTTCAAGATCATAAGTAAAAAAAGCAAAATATAGAAAATATGTTTTTATACTTAAATAAAAGTTTGCACCTGGTAGCAGATTTTCACAGAAAAGAATGTTTTGACAATAAACCGATAAGAGTATTATCAAGAGAACATAAGAAAGTTTACAAACGAGAGGAGGCTATTCGTCCCATCTTGCTCGTTTGGTTGTTAGTAGCTTATTGATCCCAGAATCTCATCCAGCAGCTTCTTGAAGGATCCCAGGGTATCAGCTTCAACAACATTACTGGGGAGTTGATTCCAGACCCTCACAATTCTCTGTGTAAAAAAGTGCCTCCTATTTTCTGTTCTGAATGACCCTTTGTCTAATCTCCATTTGTGACCCCTGGTCCTTGTTTCTTTTTTCAGGCTGAAAAAGTCCCTTGCGTCGACACTGTCAATACCTTTTAGAATTTTGAATGCTTGAATTAGGTCGCCACGTAGTCTTCTTTGTTCAAGACTGAACAGATTCAATTATTTTAGCTTGTCTGCATATGACATGCCTTTTAAGCCCAGAATAATTCTGGTCGCTCTTCTTTGCACTCTTTCTAGAGCAGCAATATTTTTTTTATAGCGAGGTGACCAGAACTGCACACAATATTCAAGATGAGGTCTTACTAGTGCATTGTACAGTTTTAACATTACTTCCCTCGATTTAAATTCAACACTTTTCACAATGTATCCGAGCATCTTGTTGGCCTTTTTTATAGCTTCCCCACATTATCTAGATGAAGACATTTCTGAGTCAACAAAAACTCCTAGGTCTTTTTCATTTTTCAGAATTTGAGACAAATAAAAAGGACAGACAGACCAATGACACTTATACAGACTGTGTTTATTTATAAATTCACCACCAAAAAAAAAAAAAAAAAAAAGCCAGAAAAACAACAAACAAAACAAAACCCATAAAAAATGAAAATAAATATTGAATTCAGGTCAACAACAAATTAAGGTAAACAAAAAATGGAATTTTTTGTATTTCTATTCAACTTATGTTTTAAATGTATTAACAGACACTTCAATTAGTGTGTGTGTGTGTGTGTGTATATATATAGACCTTAATATTAAGGCCAGAACCTTGAAGTGTGAGAATTTAAAAGTTTTAAATAATTGCAATTTAATAATAAAAAAAATCGCTAACTCTTCACAAACAAATTAGTTATTTTGTGTAGCATTGTAATTTGAAACTTGGCTATAAGGCAGCCTGGCTTTATCATTGGGGTCTATGAGGAGAAACAGCCTGGCTTTATCATTGGGGTCTATGGGATGAGAAACAGCCTGGCTTTATCATTGGGGTCTATGGGATGAGAAACAGCCTGGCTTTATCATTGGGGTCTATGGGATGAGAAACAGCCTGGCTTTATCATTGGGGTCTATGGGATGAGAAACAGCCTGGCTTTATCATTGGGGTCTATGGGATGAGAAACAGCCTGGCTTTTTCATTGGGGTCTATGGGATGAGAAACAGCCTGTTTAAGCTGGGATTCGAAGACGTCCTTCATGGTCAACACGTGATAACAGCTTTCCTTTTCGAACAGGCTCTATTACATCGAGTTCTCATTAGGACCAGTAGCACACACCAACGCAGATAAATGTGAATGGTTAAGATGTTGATATTTTGCCATCTAAAAAACGCTAAAAGAAACAAATTCTGCGGCGAGCGTTTCAACTAAAAATCCGACACTCGAAAAGGATTTCTAGCCAAAATGTTTGTCACTGAATTCCAGTTTCTTTCAGCATGTCTAAATTCAGCACTATGAATAGTTATGCAGTAACGAATGCCAGCATTCTTTATGGCTTACAATAACGTCCAATGTGTGACAGAGCTACCTGTTAAGTGTTTTGTCTATGTTAAGGTGCTTTCTCTTCAGTCCTGGTTGCCTGCCATAGACATATGTAATGTTGGCTAGATCAGCCAATGTGTCTTGATATTAGTAACGTCAGCACCCTCTAGGGCACATCTATGTATTGCCAGCAATACAAAAAGAAATTAGCTGTTCGCTAGATGACGCTGGCTCTCACTTTTATGAAGCTACTTCGTCCAGCCTGTGCAAAACTGTGCTGTTCGCCCTCAAGACTAGATGCAGCAATCAATCTATTAAACAGGTTACTGCTGGCCATGGCTATTTTGCCAAGCCTCAGTGAAACATTCACTGATCTTATTTGGGGCCTCACACTAGTAGCTACCCAGAAACAGCTCTCACGCTGCTCCACCCAAGCTTTTTGCTTTGTAATGAGAAATGGTACAATCTCAGATCATACTGTATAAAAAGTCAAACATTCACAAAATGGCATCTCAGAGGCCATTTGAGGTAGTGACTTCATAGTTGTAGCATTCCATATAAAAACACTGCATTCTAAATCAATGATTCAACCACAAAGTTCCATTATGGGAGTCTAAATGAATCATTTCAAAGCCACCTTTTTATTAACCTTTGGCCATATCAATGATACAGTCCAAAAAGAGTGCCGCCTTCTACGATTATGCATCAACATTGATTATTGCTGTTGTCCAATAAAGAAATAACAGTATGCACATTTTATTAACCCCAGAAACTGTTACATGCTTCACAGATACTTACATACCTAACTCATATATACTTATTTGCTTTCTAACCACCATTCATCACTTTTTTTCTCCACATATTGATTTTACTTTGCTGCCACAATTCCTAGTTGAACTAAATGTAGGTATTCTGGGTTTCTTTCTATTTTGTATTTGCCTGACTATTTAAATGGGGTTGTTTGGGGTCTTTCTTTGGGCAGTCAGATTGGAGAGGTTATTGAATGAATTAGCACCCTGTCTGTCTGTGCCACCTAGCAAGACCGGAACCCTAAACAGAAATGCAGGAATGACTGAATTATCCCCATTTAACTGAACATTTCCATCTTGAAGCATCTGTCTGTTCATTTGGAATTTTGGTTGACTGAAATTTGTACACACAAAATACTATAAATATATAAACAGGTGGTTTGTTTTTTTAGTAACAATTATAATAGTATACAAAAAATGCCAATAGCCAGCCCTGTCCTGCAGGTGTAGTTAACAGATCAAATAATAAAAAAATAAAAAAAAACACAACAAAAACTTCAAAAGAAAATGTTTTATGAATATAAACAATAAACGTTAAATCCCACAGCCCTGCCCAGTATCTTGTCTGTTGTAAAGTGTGTTTTTTAATTTAATTTTTTTTTTTTTTTTTTAAGGCGAAAGATAAAATCTGCAATAACAGAAGACAAATGTAGGCAGAGTAGACCACTCAGCCTATCAATGCTCTCCCAGTTCTTAGTAGCTGATTTCATCCCAGAATAAAAGGATCCTAATGATTCAACATCAACACCTGACTTGGTAACCCCTGGAAACCCATTCAATACCCTCACAACCGTGTAATTAAGTCTGTCGACACTCAAACTGAATCAGCTTTAAAAACCTCTTACCTTTGATCAAGCATCCCCAAACATCCATAGCTATGAATCACACAATAGTGCTGAATTTAGAAACGCTAAAAGAAACACATTTCAATAACAAACGTTTTGACAAAGTTTGTTTTTCATGTCTTTCAATGTATTGAAATGGAACCCAGACATTCAGAGGAAGGGACAAGGGAGGAATGAGAAGTGGGTGAATGAATCAGTCTGTCACATGCACCCCCCCCCCCCAGATTGGAAGCCAGGGCTCCAGAGAAAAGCAGGAATGAGTGGCTGGAGAAATAGCACCACGTGAATTAATTGTTGGTCAAATCCCTTCCCATTGAAACTAATCTACCAAATTGTCAATAAAAAAAAAGTTTAAACCAAAAAAAAAAGCAAGCAGCAAATCTATTGAGCTGCATCGTCAAGAGAAAATGAAAGGAGGGAAAAAGATGAATAGAAATTAAGACATGCTCAGAACAAAAGTATATATATTTTTTTACCGAATATAAAATTAATCCTAATAAAAAAAAAAATATATATATAATATAATATATTAGCTCAAAGAGCCTATATATATATATATATTTTTTCTCTTTTAAATGTTCTATATGTTACATTGTGGGACAAAAAACACACACAAAAAATAAAATACAACAATGACACATTGTACAGATTCTAGATTCAAAAATCGTATTCACTGATGAATTAAAATGGGGGAATTTTAAAAAACAGGGGGAAAAAAAAAACGAGATGAAGAGGGCAGAGAACTCCCTTCTTTAATAAGCATTCCGGTCTTCAAGCGATACACCACCAGTTGCTTCTTATGTAGAGAATTAAAAAAAAAAAACAGCTGACTGCAAGCCTGTAACTCTGATGGGGTGTGTCTAGGAGTAAACGCATTTGAACGCTTCAACATATTGGGGATGTCAAATCGAAAAGCCATCACATGAAGCCCTAGATTAGGGGGCTGTTGCTATTTATGATGGTCAACAACTTTAACTAGATGCGCACAACGTTGAAGTGTGCATGGAAAAGACCTGAAATAAAGTAGCCTTGCACTACACACTCCACCAACACTGCAGCTCTCCAACGGACACATCTCTGTGACAGTGGTCACAAGATACCCAACCTTAACGTGATGAGACGACACTCAATGGTTAAAAGTAAAACACTTGGAAAAACGTTTAAACGTTCAAATAGTGTACACCCCTATAGATTTATGTTTAGACTATGGAAATTGAGGGTTGAGAAAGCAGGAGAAAGAGATTCAAACACGCCCTTTACGCTAGCCAGCTGCATCGATTTTCGGCTCAAACCTTGTCCAGCAAGGATCTCTGACAGTAGAGCAGGCGGCGAGGCGTCCCGTAGCGCTTGAAGAAGATGACGGCTCCCAGGGCGAGAAGGACGCAGATCAAGAGGAGGACGGGGAGGACGATGGCTGCTGCGTCCACCCCACGGTCTGATTCCTCCACCTCGATGATGATCACTTCCGTCTCCCTGCCGTCGGGGCTCTCTTCATACTCTCCGTCACCATCGCAGCCCATCCAGTCTCGCAGCACCGACTTCGGGTAGCCGGGCTCCACCTTCAGCTTCTGGTTGTTGAACTTCCAGTAGCGGTTTCCCTTGTAGAAGTAAGTGTACACTGTTGAGAGAGAGAGAGAGAGCGCACGAGAGAGAGGGAGAGAGAGAGATTATATCACAGCCTCCTCACTGGAAGTGCAGAGTGGAGGCCTTTATATGCATATTATATATATATATATATATATATATATATATATATATATATATATATATATATATATATATATATATATATATATATATATATCCGTTCCGTACTTTTGCTGCATTTAACTTTGGCAATGCTTGTATGGCTTTAAATGTGACCATTTCAATTTGAGAAAGAGACCTTTAGAGGGATTCCTTAAAGTAGGAGACGAAAGACGGAGAAAACATTGTTGACTAGTCTACTTGTTGCAGCTTTATAAAAACTGCCTCCATAGGAGGTTGTATCTCTGTAAATGCACATTTGAGGTTTTATTTTTTCCACAAACTTGAGGGTGGGAAATTTGGGCTCAGTCTTAAATTTGAAGGAATATGGTAGTCACGTATTTGATCATGTCTGGAGCTCTATCTGTGTAGTTGTGTAGCACTTTGCTGTTCGTGCACTATATTTTAAAACTGCTTGTTTGTTGTTGTTTTTTTTTTTTTTTTTTTTTTAAACAATTTATTATTGTTCTAAAGTATAATTTATATTTGAATGGATTGCAACTACAGCTGCACTCCTGTCCATCAGAAACCACATGCTTCACAATTACTTGCCTTTAATACTGACCATGTTGCAGACTGTTAAAATAATCCTGGTTTTTCATGTGTTTCTTTCCAAACTGCCCATTTGAGACCTACACATATAACATATGAACATGCACGACAGGTAGCATGCCAAATTCCTTACCTCCATTGCTTCCCATAAATGCTCCTTTGGGAGAATCCGGAATTCCTTCCCAAACGCTGATGGGTTTGGGATAGTCCGAATCCACAGATTTCATTTCCTCATTGAAGCGGTAATACCTGGAAAAAAAAAACACCACACAATACAACTAATGTAGAAAGTGCCTTTGAAAAATCTTTCACAGCCCTGGGAACTTGTATCGTCGCACTGGGACTGACCCTCCCTAACAAACTTCATGATATGAAGAGATTCCTACAAGTCAGCAAGTGTATCAGGGCCATTCACCCCCACCACAGCTGTAAATAAATAAATCCAAGCCATCAGTGGCCATATGAACATAGACAGATACCTCATAGCCACAGATTATAGTCTACCAATAACTACAGAAGGCTTTGGCAGGACAGAATTTGGAGGTACACAGCATGATTTAAACTACTGGCGATTATCGTGATATTAAAGATTATTTATTGACCTGAAAAAATATTATTGATAATAACCTTGATTCCCTGAAATAAAAATGTATACATTACCATATGGGTATTTACCTCCTAAAGACCCCAAACCTGAATATTATATCAAAGCTGCATGCAGTGATGCAGTCATGCCCGCCCCTGAGGGCCTAAAAGGACTGCCGCACAGATCCATTTCTTGCAATCATGGACACAGCGACCTTGAAGTTGAATGGTTACATTTTAATTTTAGGGAACCAGGGTTAAAACGTTCCCTACCAAGTACGAAATGTAACTATTACCATATGGGTTAGTGTACCAGAACCTTTGCAAGGGCAATATCGCAGAAAGACCAGAAAGCTACAAGGCTAAGCCTAGAATCAGCCTTGTGCGTTACCCTGTGGAACCCCAGTAACCAGTAGATAGGGCAAAAAAAACTGAAGGACCTCCGTTTATGCTGTAAGGGTTGACCCTGAAGCTACCTTTAAAACCAGGGTTGTGGATCCACGACATTCAGTCTGTAGAACCTTGTAAAGGAAGCCCACACTGTTGCACTGCGAATGTCCTGGAAGACAGTGACACGGAAGAGGGAGCTGCCCATCAAAGGTGCCCAGTCTCATCTACAGGCCAGGGCACTTACAACACCGCAGTGGCCTTTTCAATTTTGGCAGAAGCTCTGCAGACAGAGAGAGCTTAAATTGCAGGGGATGTGTTGTCCGACTCCACCTCCTCAGAAGAGACGGTCGGCTCTTGTTCGCTCACCTCCTCAGAGGAGGAGATGGATAGCACATCATCCTCCTGCCAGTCTGTGTTTGCAGCAGGAGGATGACATGGGGGTAGGCTGAGCTGCATTCCCACACAGCACCTCTGCAAGGACCGTTCCCTGATGGGAACCAGCTACCCAGAGCTTCTCCAACTGCCCGGAATCCGCCGCTCTTTCTCTTCCTCTTCCTTGAAGGAGAGGCAGATGAGGAAGACAGCTACCCCCCCCCCCCCCCCAGCTCATCATCTGCTCTCCCTTGGCACAGAGCTAAGTGAAGAGGGTGCAACCACCACTTTAACAGAGGGAGATGGGGAAGTGCATTGTCCTGGTTTAATGTACATAGAGCGCTCCATAGAGCTGTGTGATGAGTCAAAGGGTTTTCGGTCTGTGATTCAGCCTCCCGACAGTAGATGGCATCAAACCAACTCGGGACTTCCCTTACCAAGATCTCGTGACCATGACAAAAGTCATCTTTTTGAGGGGCGGCACCTTGGTGAGGGGCGGAAGTACGAGTATGTAAATTCCAGCCACTGGAGTCAAGTGAAGGAGAAGGACACGTGTCGGTTGGGGATTGGTGTTCCACTGACTACAGAGGCGGGACGTTACATACTAAAGGGAACGTACTACTGTGTTCGGGGTTGGTCCGAAAGTAAAATAGGCGGAGTAACGGGTGGAGGGAGAGACTAGTTTGGTGCAGCGGGATTTAAAAAAAAAAAAACACTAACATTTCTTTTGTCTTTTTTTGTTTATGTATGGTTCGCCACGGAGACGATTAAAGACGAGTCATCACGATCGGTTTTGGATTTCACCCCTGCACTCCTTCCCTCACACCATTTTGTTTTCTTTTGTTATTTAATTATTTTGTTGTGTATAGATAATAAAAATAAATTATTTTATTTCTGTACACATAAATTACTGTCTGGACATTCCATTTAGTACACTCTCGCCTCACAAGCTGCGAGACACACGCTTCTCCAACGTGCTCTCAGAGAAACTGGCACAAAGCTCACAGAAACTGTGATCAGCAAGTGCCACTCTGGCGTGCTCCAGCCCCAGGCATGAAGAACACCTGCCGTGCTTATCTTCAACTGGCAGAGAGGCCTTGCATAAAATCGCAGGGATAAAACCCAGGCATAATGCAACACAGTGCACAGGGAAAAAACCCAGGCATAATGCAAACAGCAGCACAGTGTACAGGGATAAAACCAGGCATAATGCAAACAGAAACAAAGTGTACAGTATTGTATAACTGCTGACTCAGTCTGCTCAAGCAGCACACAGTGTACAGTAAGGCAACGGGCGAGCTGCTGTTGAAAGACATTCTCGCAGAAAACAGTAATAACACAGTTCACAAAATAATAATGTCGTTTACAAAAACGAAACTTTAATTTTAACTCCTAAGCAGCCTGAGAGGAGAGCACAAGTCAGCCAACTCAAGCTGCTTGATACCTGGGAAGAAGCGATACGAGGCACTGGCTTCATGCGGGGCACAAGGACGCAACAAACAGGCTATTAGTGTAATACACAACAGTGAGTCTGCGATCTGTGCGGGCGGTCCTTTTATGCCCTCGGGGGCGGGCATGACTGCGTTACAGGCACTGCATGCAGCTTTGATATAATTATACGGTAAACACCCATAAGATAATGCTTACATTTCACACTTGTTAAATTCCACCTATTAAAACGGCATCAAAAAACATATCTATTGATTTATCAATTTAATTCGGCATCAAATTCCTTTAACTCAGTGTTCCCTCTATTGTGGAAGAAAACAGTTGTGGGGCATTTTACAAGGTAGACTGTGTTAAAAATAAAAAAAAAAAAAGAATGTTTGAGAGAGAATAAACTGCTAACGAGGGAGAAACATCTCACAAACACGAAGGTTATTTGGAATTGCCATGATCAATTTTTATCCAATAAAATCAATGATCTGAAAAGCAGACAGTTAAAAAGGGGGAGAAAGAACTACCAAGACACCAGGAATCGTAAATATTGTGCCGACTATTAGATGATAAATCAAACCATTTCATCACCCTTATTCTCTTTACCAGTGCAAGCAGTGGGTGTTAGTGATTTTCTGTCTTTCCTCATGGTACACTCATTGAGGGGGGACTGATAGTAAGGAAATGCTTATTTTTTTTTTCCTATTTTCTCTGCCTCGAGGAAATAAGAGTGTCTTGAATTATAACCATTACCTTGCAAAACCACTATTGTGAAAACACAGACAGCGAGGCGACGGTGTGAACTGCAATTAACATTAGAGGCGTTCGCAAACACAAAACACGAGGGAGGTGGTCCCAAATGACAGCCCTGCAGCGCTGCATTCCAGGATTAGAAATGTTACTTTGGGATGCAAATTGCAACACAAACTGGAGCTCTTCTCAAGAAAAACAAAACCAGAAAACTCTGCAATGCTGACCTTTCATCAAGCTTCTAAGTAATCCAATAACATAATCCACTTCAAAATAGGTCCAATGAAGACACATCACCTCCTTTAAGGTATTTTTACATATAGTGTATATATAGTTGCACCCTCAGAACTTTTTATGATGTTTGCAATAATTCAGAATGGTATTATTGCTCTTATATTACAGCAAATCACTTCAAATCTCTTCAAATCTAGTCTTTTCCTTTGACTTTTTATTTGCAATGCTGTCGAATGGTCCTGGGTTCTGTTCTGTTATATTATTTATATATATTTAGTTATGATCATCTATATATACACCCGCTCCTCGTTATATCGCCCCTTGCTATACTGCAGATTTGGATATATTGCGGTCCTGGAGTTGGCTCCCCATTTTTACTGTCTAACTGCATATACCCTAGCTGCAATATACACTGGCACTTAGAATTACTGTTCGTTTTATTTTGTACTGCGCATCACAAGCAACGACATACAAAACAATTTAAAACAAACCATTAATACTGTACTGTTATCATATACACACACGTATTGCACAACAACACAGATCAAATTAAATATCTACTTGCTGAAGTGGTTTCTATTTTAGTCAGCGAGGTGTTCACGTATGGCAGCGACGCACTAGCGAAACCCACAAGGCAGGGACGTCAGCTCCCTAGCAACAAGCCTCCTATGTTGTTGTCGGGAATGGATTCTTTCAATGCAGCAGGTTTGTGCATTTGAGAAAGGAGAGGAAGACTCATGAAATTAACTGGAGACTGAAGTTGATGAGAAGCAATTAACCTTCGCTGTACAAATTAAAACGGTGTGCTGCTTTTTATACAACAAATGAGAAGAAGCGGGTTGCTTAGAGGATTTATACTGGACCCTGACGCACCCGCTAAAACACACGAGGGAGTGGTTGTACAGTATTTATTTTTTAGCCCTTTTGTTTTTCTATGGGTCTCTCGCTATATCACGGCCCTCGATATATAGCGGATTTATACTAGACCCCAACACCCGCGATATATCAAGTGGGTCGTGTATTTAGTTATCATTATATATCATTTTCCCTATATTTGTCTACCTGTGTGTGCGCTTCCTCATTTAATTACAGTATAAAAAAAAGGCCTTTCAACTTGGCTGTTCGCACCTACTCAACCTTTCTCTAATATATAGGTCAGGCTGGCAGAGCACATGATTTGAATAGAATGAGCAAATCAGTTCAGTGCATTTAGAATTCTCAAAGCCAGGTGAAGACAGACAGAGAAAAATGACTGGAACAACGTATTGGAACAAAGAACCGCTGTAAATAATTGCAAACACCATACAAAGGAAGGGAAAGTGAAAAAATGGCATTTGATCCTATCACTTCTATATTTTCTCTATTCCAAGCCTGAGAGGTTTAGCTCTTTTGTTTTTCAGAAATCATAACTTTGTAACCATACAATTCTGATGAATCTGCAAATTATAATTAGACAACGGAACTGAGATTCCCTTCAAATAAATAAGGAATAACAGAAAGCGAAAGGAATAATCTAAGTGCAGAGGAGGTGCAGTCTCAGTGCAAATGACGTTTCCCTTCAGATGTTTAAACGTTAACAAATGGGGATTTTTTACTAATCAATTTTAATAAAGCCATCTGATCAACCCTCCATTGGTGATGTTACTTTATAATGAACTCCAATATTGAACTGTATGTACACAACATTTATGCGCATAGAGAAATAACCTTTCACTGCAAACATCCTGCAGTACAAACACTGCTGCTGACTTCTAACTGATAAGCATGTCTCATTAAACTCTACTGACATCACTACAAAGAACCAGTTATTGGATAGTGTAGGCCTGTAGATGTAGCAATCCCAACTCAATCGGTCTTTCCCATGGACGTGGTGTATCTAATCTCCACTCACTTGTCTCCCCTGAAGAAGTAGGTCTTTCCGTTGGGTAACCAGAACAACGCTGCATCAATCCTGTCCTTGGGCAGCCCCTTTCCTAACTCTCTGAGGCTCTTGGGATAGCCCTGCTCCAGACTGGCCTCGGAGAACACCCAGTGCTTGTCACCTGGAGAAAAAAAATCTCATCACATTATCATCATCCTCCTCCTCCATCATCGTTATTATTAGTGGTAATGTTTGTAATATTTTATACCACTCACGTGAGTACATTGTCATTAGTTATTTTTACGTACGTTTTAGCGACCAGATCATTTAAAACAAACTATTTACAAAAAGCTAACATATTTCATTAGAGGGATTTAAAAAATAAATAAAGCAGAGTGTGACGAATGCACTTCTCCACACCCCGCTCACCTGCCTTGTAAAAAGTAATAGATTAGCACGCAGGACCTTCTGATGAGATTGGGGAACTACAGTATCTAAATATCTGTGGCGTAAACAGAGTTTACATTATTATCAGATTTTGGAACTATAAGAATAGCATAAATGAAATTCAGATTTAAAAAAAGGGGGCTTGATCCATGAGCACAATTTTTTCTCATAAAAAGCAATTACAATTCAAAACCAAATAAGAAACAAAGTTAGTATCACTTCTAATTCTCGAAATGAAATGCCCCAGTTATTTCTGGTTTTGAATCTTCGTAGCGTGTTCATGATTGCTTTGGGAGTCTGTCCCGTCGTTCTCTGTTGTTGGTCTTTGATCTCTGACACTAACCCTTGAAGAAGACAAACTTGCCGTCCTTCCTCTCATAAGCGCTGTCAATGGAGGCGGGCAGGCCTCTCCAGAAGTGACCGATTGGCAGGGGGTAGCCGTCCATCACGCGGTTATTACGAACACGCCAAAACCACTTGTTCTAAAAGAAAGAGTTAACTTCAGCACCACACCCCTGTAATTGGGCTGTGGTGTCAATGTTTGTAAAACATTAATATCTATTAAGCACTCACAATTGCTGAATGCAGAAATACTATGGAGAGTTCAATTCAGTGACAAAGATTTCCACTCTTTCAATGTTTTCAATGCAGAAAGACCTCATGTCACTGAAATGAAGTTTCTCTTGATATTTCTAAGTTTGTATCACACTGTCATTCTCAACTGCAGAACCTCATTTACTGGATTAACCTCCTCACTGCAGGGATTAGCACAAATGCATCACGTTTCCTTTGCTGTGTCCCATGTTGCCCGTTTTGTTATTTTTGGATTTTCTGTTCCCACAACATGCATCCCGTTTCAATCAGCATTTATTGAAACAAAGCACTTTACAGAGCATTTAAAAGGGACCAAGAACAAAGTACACAGAAAGAGTACTTGGAACTGCAAACTCAAGTTAGAAAGGCCAAGAGAGAGATAGAAATGAACATTGCTAAGGGGGCCAAAACCAATTCCAAAAAGTTTTTTTCCAATATTACAACAGCAAGAGAACATTCAAAAGAGGAGATTAAATGTTTAAGAGATACAAATGGCAAAACTGTAGATGAAGAAAAAAAAAATAGCAACTATATTAAATGATTACTTTTCACAAGTTTTTACAAAGGAAGATACTGACAACATGCCCCACATGTCATTCAGTTCCTATCCAGTTTTAAATAACTTTAGCATAACTGAGGCAGAAGTGTTAAAGGGACTAGGAGCTCTTAAAATAAACAAATCTCCTGGGCCGGATGAGATCCTACCAATAAGATGCAAAGAAATGGAAGTTATTTACAAACCGCTAACCAAGATCATGCAACAGTCTCCTGACACAGGGGTTGTACCGACAGACTGGAAAATTGCAAACAAAATACAGATCCAAAAAAAAAAAAAGGGAGACAAAACCGAACCAGATTCAGATTAGATTTCCAGAAAGCTTTTGACAAAGTCCCGCATAAAAGATGAATTCTCAAACTGAACGCAGTTGGGATTCAAGGAAACACATGCACATGGATTAGGGAGTGGTTAACATGTAGAAAACAGAAAGTACTGATTAGAGGAAAAACCTCAGAATGGAGTGTGGTAACCAGCGGTGTACCACAGGGATCAGTATTAGGTCCTCTGCTATTCCTAATCTACATTAATGATTTAGATTCTGGTATAGTAAGCAAACTTGTTAAATTTGCAAACTACACAAGAAGGGATTGGTAAACACTGTTGCAGCAGCAAAGGTCATTCAAAATGATCTAGACAAGATTCAGAACTGGGCAGACACATGGCAAATGACATTTAATAGAGAAAAGTGTAAGGTACTGCACGCAGGAAATAAAAATGTGCATTCATAAATAGGGCTTCTGATCCGATAAAACACTAGAAAAAACAGTGGAAATGGTTCATCAATTCACTCTGACTTTACCCTTTTCCTATTAAAAAATAAAAACTACTACAAAAATAGTAAATACATTTCCCGGTGCTGCTGGGCAACGTCCCGCCTTCCTGACTTGTATCTATCATTGATTCGTTCTGAATACTTCACTCTGGTGAACTGTACAAAAATGCCTCCACACAAAAACCCCAGAAGAATGTGCCTGCGACCAGAACGATTCTGTCGTGGAACAGTGCAATTACTGTCCAGTTACTACGATACATATTGTGACAGAAAACACAACCAAAAAAACGCTCAAGCATTTTGGAACGTAAACAAAAAGTATATCAAAAAACAGAAAAACATAAATTAATAAAAACCGAAAAACAGAAGCCCTAATTACAAATATCATATGGGAGATAGTGAAATTAAAGAAGGAATCAATGAAAAAGACCTAGGAGTTTTTGTTGACTCAGAAATGTCTTCATCTACACAAATGTGGGGAAGCTATAAAAAGGCAAACAAGATTCTCAGATATATTGTGAAAAGTCTTGAAGGACTTTTTCAACCTGAAAAAAGAAACAAGAACCAGGGGTCACAAATGGAGATAAAGGGGCATTCAGAACAGAAAATAGGAAGCACTTTTTTACAAAGAATTGTGAGGGTCTGGAACCAACTCCCCAGTAATGTTGTTGAAGCCGACACCCTGGGATCCTTCAAGAAGCTGCTCTGAGATTCTGGGATCAATAAGCTACTAACAACCAAACGAGCAAGATGGGCCGAATGGCCTTCTCTCGTTCGTAAACTTTATGTTCTTATGTTCCTATGATGCAAGAGGAGCATGACCTGGATACACTGCGATTTTAGGAAGAAAAAGATCTCTCCTAGTGAATGTTGAAGAAAAAAAAAAGATTGCTGCAAGATGAACATGAGATACAGTAAAGGTAACGTGATGTGTTTCTCAAACACTGCAGGACATTCTGGAACACAGACTGTAATAACCTGTAATACTGTAACTATTAGACATACATTGCTATCTTTATGTATTATATGTACTACTAGATATATATATATATATATAACAAACACACACACACACACACACACACAGGAATAGAAGCACAACATTGCAAAGGCAGTTTAAATGTGCATTTATCTGTTAAATAAAAGGCACTATCTCTCCTACTCCTGTTTGGCTCACAGTTTACCTTGAAGACGAACATTTCCCCGCGCAGCATAGCAATGGTATCAAAGCCACCCTCACACACGCTGGGTCCGTACGGGGGTCCGTTTGGTTTGCCGGGGGTCCTGGGGACGTGGGGTCGCCTGGTGGTGGTGGTGGTGTCGGGCTTCCTCGGGGGGACGGTGGGTGCTGGGAACGCTGAGCTACCTGTGAAGATAAAACAAAAGCAGGTCAGCAACACAGTAAGAAAGGAAGAAGCTTTCAGCATTCACCTGCATTAACCGAGGTGTAGAATCCCAGTCCCAGAAAACACACGATGATGCCGTAACCTTTCAACTCTGCTGGCGCCATACCAATAGCAAAAAGGAAGTTCAAATGGAATCACTTCCAGGTGCATTGTGATCCAAACAAATTATTTTGATTTAATATCGGAGCAACTCCGAACTATTCAAAATGATCGCAATCAACATAAAAAGTAAGAAAAACTTTAAATAAATAGAACTACACAAAATTCCATTAGATTCTTTGACCTTTGCCGTATCCCATGTTGTACGGATCACAGCAGAGTTAGTAGAACACGCTTTTATTTTTTTTAACGTCTGGATCTGCTTACCGTAGAGCTGTTGGATTCCTCTGCGGTCATCGTCAGGCAGTTCGAAGTTCTCTGTATCCATCCACTGGTAGAAAGGTGCCATGATCGCAGAGGGGTCATTGGAATGTTCTAGGCCGAGGGCGTGGCCTAGCTCATGAACCGCTACCAGGAACACATCGTTACCTAGGAGACCAGAACACAGCGTGGCTCTAACAGGGTCTACTCGTCCACTCCCCTTGCTTAGGCACATTATTGAAATGATCAGGAGCCAGGATTTTGATCAGGCACTACTAAATCTGCTCCGAGTTGTTAATGCAGACATAAGGGAGAAACCATTTATTCATGGTATGGGGGTAAATACATTAAAAATGGTTTTCTTAAGACTTTTAAATCATTACATTCCCCTATAATAACAGATTAAGAATCATTTTCTCAAATAACTGTTTTCTTCTATGGGCTTCAAATGAAGATCTTTGGGGGTTTCTGAAGCCAAGAAAGAAATGACTTTGTTTAGCACGCCACAAAAAAGGTGCAGTGATAATGTTGCTGGTGCTAATAAGAGGCAAGAGATGGATTTGAAAGCACTAGTTACCTTAAAGACTGTACTACAGCATTAGCAGTTATGAAACTCACCAGAGAGGTCCGAGTTCCCGACAGTCCATGGTTCGGAGGAGTCAAAGTGAGTGTCGCCCCCTATGCCCTGGCCAGGGAAGTACGCGTGTGCCAGGAAGCCCCCCTCGCCATCGAAGGGGGTGCTGTCCCCATGGAAACCGTCGGCGAACATCAGCATGATGTCAGCAAACTTCTCATGCTTGTCCCTGATAAGGTGATAGGGGATCTCTCTGAAGCGCAGCGGGATCACGCGTTCCCAGACTTTGAACGCACGGCGGATTGCTTCAAACGTCTCGTACTCCCCCACCTTGGGAGTATAGTTCTGAATACTGAGAGAGAGAGAGAGAGAGAACTTTATTTTTAATTTGGAATTGGCAATTATTATATCTCATTTTTCTCCACAATTACTTTGTTTCAACACGGCTCACCGCTGTCACCCCCACGCTGACTCGGGAGGGACGAAGACGGACACATGCGTCCTCCGAAACGTGTGTCGTCAGCGGCCCATCGTGCAGCCACCTCAGAGCTACAGCATCGGAGGACCACGCAGCTCTGGGCAGTTTACAGACAAGCCTGCAGGCGTACGGCCAGTCTACAGGACCTCCAGGCTACAATGTGCATCCTGCACTCCACCCAGAGCGCCTTTACTGATGCACCACACGGGAGCCCTACAGAGAACTTTTTTTTATTTTATAAGAAACTTCTAGAAGGCACCAGCCAAAACATTTGTCTACTTAAGTTTCTTCTAATTTTACTTCATAAAGTCGGATTAAGTGTTTTGATTATGAATGAAAATTGTTGAGACTATCTAGCATCGAATAACTTTTGTCATATTTGATACTGCTGCTAAATAGTTTTTACCAGATCAGATTTTGAAACTCAACTTCCCCAGGAGAACTGCACTGTTCCAAATTACGTTGCGTTGCCAAAAGCAGATGCAGAGGAAAGTAAGGAAAGTAATCCTCCAAACACAGCTGTTTAATTGAGGGATAAGCAAACATTCTTTTCTATAAGTCTCTATACTTGTTGTATAAACAGTGCAGTGGTTATAAAACCCACGGAGAGACGTAGACAAGTTGTTAGGACTCATCCACATTCACTGAATAACATTCATGGTGTCGCCCTTAAACATCTTTAACAGGGCTGTGGGAATGTCGCGTGGCTACCACGTCTTTGAAATAGGCAAAGGTATAAAGTTATCCATTTAAAAAAAATGTCTAAATGTCTGGGAAAGGAGGCACTCACCAGAAGGTGATTTCGTTGTGGTTCCATCTCAGCCCCTGGATGGCGTAGCGTTTTCGCCGCAAGTTGGTTTTCAATTCTGAGCCGAATTTGTCAGGAACTCCGCACCGCGGGCGCTGCATTGCTCTGAAAAGCAGCAAAGCTTATCAGTTCCATACACCTCATGATACAGTGCATTCATTAATAACAGCACCTAAAACTGAATATGATCTACAATATCTGTCTATGCTTTCTACTTATTTGCAGTGTAATAAATGTCACATATTAAATGACAATGTTTGTGTATTTCTAATAAAACACCTTTATTTCTGGTTCACTTTTGAGTTCATTTAACCCTTTAATTTATAGTTCTGGCAAGAAAGAAGGTTGCAGCTGGTTTAGAAATTAAAGAAATGCGATTTAAATGACAGTCTTTTGCAATATCTCAGTGGAAATGTCTGCAATTGAATTCATGAAGTTTTCACAGTTATGGATGATGTATGTTGGAAATCTCACTGGACGGTCTTGGGGTCAATGGTGCCCGTGACTCTGAGCCCGTAGAAACGCTGCATGTCCGCGATGGCCGAGGAGATGGTCTGCTCAGAGCGCACAGTGTGGGTGCGCAGGTCACCTGGAGGCAGGTAGCCATACTGCTGCAGCCAGCCCTGCAGAGGAGCGAGAGGGAGGAAGAGGGAGCTTAACGATAAACAAAACCTTCCTTAAAAACGAGAAAAACAGGCCAATTCATTAGTTGCACAACACTGTCGGAGAATCCAGAAAAGTAGAGTGTGCATGGAGGACAGACAAGGCTGTGACAGAGGCACTGACGTGCCATCTAGCCTCAACAGGGATGTTCCATAATGTCTACTTTTATGTAGAACTGAACACAAAGCGAAACAACGTTGTGTGCATTCTGAATCCCCCTGCACAGAGACTGGCCACTGTGCTTATACAGTAGTAAGCCCACAGTGTCAAGGTATTACTTCATACAGTAGTAAGCACAGTGTCAGGTTGCTTGTATGATAATTAGTTTTTATTCATAGTCTACTTCATATACATGTTGTAAGTCGTTTCAAATCTCACTTGAATTGCTTTTTTACATTTTCTTTCCTACTTTATGACGTTTGCAATCATTCTGGACAGTTCTGGGTTCTGTTTCTCCAAAAACGGAGTTAAGCCCAAATCAGCTCAAAACCAGGAAAGGCAGATTTAGAGAAAATGAGAAGAATTGAAGCAGAAGAACCCTAAACTACTCAATGAACATCATAAAATAGTAGCCTTCCTCATTCCGTTCAAAGCATGTGACTACATGACCTTTCAACTCTGCCAGCCCCCCACATTAACAAAAGGATTTACAACCTTAGTGTGTCTCTCTCTCTCCAATAAACAGAACAGTGGAAATAAAAAAAAATATGTGCTTCTAATTTAATTCTGTCCAAAAAGTACCCATGTGCATTCAGTGTGTGTTGTGTGGGCAGAACAGATGGAAATAAAGCGCATCACTGTGGTCACAAAGATTCAAGACTACCAAACGTTGCATTAAAAATAACTACACATTCTGTGAAAACTATACAAAAAAAAAAAAAAAACAGCAGCTACCCAGCATGGTGTCTATATAAAGTTGTAATCTAGTGCATTGCATTGCCTGCTGTGCGCACTTAACACAGGGCAATGCAGGCGGGACCACACTGTATAACACCGATATAAAACCCTGGACACAACTACAACACAGTTTTTTCTATTTAAAGGCGTAATCAAGTGCACTGGCATTAGCTGCTGTGTGCTGGGCAGAGCCTCGCTATGCTGTGCTGTACACAGGGCACACTATAAAACCAAGCAGAACTACATCAGTGTAATTCTTACTAAATCTTAGAATGATCTCAGGGATCTTCATGTGCAGGACCGGTCTTGTCTTTTGAGAAAGCGTCACATTCCAGGTTAGGGAGGGTCTACAAAATTAGCAAGATTAGTGATCTAAGGTGGGAGGGTAAAGAAATCACAGTATCAGGTAAACACATTTTATCAGGGGATTTCATGTGCTGGAGCAATTTGCATTGAAAAGATAGAAGTGGCGCACAACTGTGTGTCTCTCTACTTCTCTATCTACAGTGATATATTCTGAGAGTGACATAGGACTCATTGCCTATGAATTGCAAAACGGAAAACGGTGTTTACAACAGACATGCACTGAATTGATTAACTGAACCAATTAATCCTCAAAGCTGAGCTGCTTTTTACCTGTTAAACCTGCTGCAGAATGGCCCTAAGTGTGACCGTCTCGTATCTTGTTTGGAGTTTCTAGAACATGGAGGCATTCTATCAAGAGGGACGGTAGTCACTCGGGTCAAGTTACAGTGAAGCACGAGAACTGCCAGCGACTCTCTACACAGCATGGATAGGATATGGCAGCAGCAAAACTAAATCAGCCAAAAGTACCACTTCACATTTAATTTGTAGTTCCCAACACTCTTAACGTGTAGAAAATTACAAGTCAATACCTGTCAAACAGTAAGAGAAATACGTCAAAGGAAGTCCCTCTCCTTTTTCTCCAAACATTTTTTTTTTGCAGATTTTTGAAGACCCCAGGCACTTTTATCCTCGCATATGTATATTAGAGGACACCCGATTTTAATAACAATTAACTTGTTTTGTCGACATGGAAACATGCTAGGGAACGCACTTATTGTGACATCTATCTGAAACAAACGCATTGGAAAAGTGCCAAGGTTGCCCCAATTGTTTCTGCTAACTTTGCTTGTTTTTTTGATACAAGTAACCTTGGCCCCCCATCAGGTTTACAGTTGTGCCTGTTTGCTTTGTGCTGGGCAAGGTTGCCCCAATGGTGTCTTGAAACGGTTTGTGTTTTTGAAAGCTCTACTTTAAGGACTGGGCACTTCTAATAACTTGCCGTTTTTTCACATTTCCAATGTGTTTTTTTTTTTTTTTTCAGGTTACATATACCTACTGTTGGTAGCTTATAAAAGTGTCCCACAGTAAAAGCACAGAGGGGTCTGGTAAAGCATAGGCAAGCATTGTAAAGCACAGAGAGGTCTGGTAAAGCATAGGGAAGCATTGTAAAGCACAGAGAGGTCTGGTAAAGCACAGGGAAGCATTGTAAAGCACAGAGAGGTCTGGTAAAGCATAGGGAAGCATTGTAAAGCACAGAGAGGTCTGGTAAAGCATAGGGAAGCATTGTAAAGCACAGAGAGGTCTGGTAAAGCACAGGGAAGCATTGTAAAGCACAGAGAGGTCTGGTAAAGCACAGGGAAGCATTGTAAAGCACAGAGAGGTCTGGTAAAGCACAGGGAAGCATTGTAAAGCACAGAGAGGTCTGGTAAAGCATAGGGAAGCATTGTAAAGCACAGAGAGGTCTGGTAAAGCATATTAAAAAAAACATGTCATTGTATAACCACGGCAAAACCACCCCCCCTTCCACAAGAAAATTTGGGATGATAATCTGATCTAAATGATTAAAACCATATTTCAACTCCGTAAAAGAAAACAACATTGGTTACATCATCTGCAACTTGAATTAAGAACCCTTCAAGGACATATGAGTCAACAATCATATGATTTTGTTTACACGATCTTACATAGAGGATTTATTTTGCAGGCTGTACAAGGACAGTCACGGGTCTGTGAGTTTTAATGTAAATTCGGTCACTTGGAAACCACTGTATCTAATGTCACCCTGCTGGGAACGTTCAGTCAGCTCTTCCTTACACGTTTGTGTCAGTCATTTACAGCCTCGTGGGAAAGGGAAACCTTTTCTTGTTTCCTGTCTGGACATGAAGTGTCGAGAAAAACCAAAGTAAATTTAACAAGGAAACACACAACTCTAGCAAGCATCTGTTTCTCCTTGTGTTTGTTTCTTGAGTGGCAGTTCAACTTCAATCTGAGCTTCAGCCAGTGCCCAGGAGAGTGTAATGTGTGTCCGAGAGATATTTGAACTGTAATATCTGTTATATCTGTAAATATCTGTCTCTTGTTAACTGGATCTTGTAATGTTATTAGCAGCTCAACCAAACTTCAAAACACAACTTGAAATCAGAAACTCTGCACAGGTTAAAAACTAGAAGAAATGAAGAAAGTCAAGCAGTCAATAATGCCTTCATGAGTTTAATGTGTGTGTGTGTGTGTGTGAGAGAGAGATATTGGAAATGGCTGTTTCTTGAGTGAATCTTGCGTTTGTTTAGGTGGTTCACCACAACATAACTTCAATCAGAAACGCTGCACAGGTTAAAAACTAGTCAGTCAAGCCGTGAAATGGCTCATGAAGTCGAGTGAAATAGGAAGCCGGTCCTCCAGAGGGGAACAGTGAAGCTGGCTTCCTGTTCCTCCCTCTATTAGCACATCAAATAGAAGGTTGTTGCTTTGTGTTGTTTTCTGTTTTCATAGATTCCCCTGGTCCTGCCAGCAACCTTTATCTCAACCTCCAGGCTACACATTCTTTCTTGGGGCAGGATAACGATTAACATGCCAAGATCCGCAAGATAGCCTGCCTCGTTTCCACTGCAGGACCAGGGCTGGTGCGGGCCAGCCCAGGACAACAGACAGATGTTTTTGTGTTTTTTTTCCCCTAATGTGGCCAAATTCGGAAGTTCTTGTCCTGCATCATCAGGTCACTGGGGGATTGTGGGAATGTATTGTGCTGCGCTTTAAAGAAACCTGTAGCAGCTCCCATGTTAAAAACATCCTATGTTAAAAACCAATACCTAAATCTAGCACCAGTAGAAAGGAACGTATCTTTAAACATGAAGGATTTCTAAGCAGGCAACATTCATGTGCCAGAAACAAACACTCTTAATGTTGGCTCAATGCAAATCAAATATTTCAGAAGGGGAGAAACAGCAGCCAAAACAAACAGCTAGGTTTTGTCACTGTTGCATTTAGCCTGGGCAAAAAAGTATCATGATCTCTCTGTAAACCTGTGTAACAATCCCCAAGACACACAGAAAGATTAACTAAAAGTCAAACAGTGAAGGAGAAACATGTGAAATATTTGAGAAGCATTTCAATGTTAGACAGGGTTAGAACTCACACTAACCCTGCTGCACTCAGTTCTGAGGTTCCAAACCACATGACAGAATACATGAGAGGACTGATCACTGAAGAAATTATATAGGCATAATATTTTTTGTAATGTTTTTTTAAATATGATAATCTCCACTTGATTTTAATTTCTTTCAAATGGTGCATTTATTCCAGCGCTTCATCAAAAATAAAAGTGTATGTATTTCTAATTCATTTATAAAAGGAAGGCTCTTGCTTTGAAAGAAGACATACTGTAGGAGTCACAGACAACAGTTTCCAATGTGGGAAGGTGTGTTTGGAATGGAGTCTGTCCAAAACAGAGGCAGACATTACATATTCTGCACTAGAAACAAACAAATGGCTTTTGGTACAAAAAATGCTAAATAAAAACACACATATACACAGAAAGGATGTGGCCACTGCATTAGGTACTACATAGTCCAACTACATTTAGTTCAAGAGCTGGTGGGCAGTTCTTTGGCAGTAAAACAGGCAGACAGAGAGAGACAGAGATCTATTCAGGGATAGCAAGAGGTCTGAACAATGCATTCACATCATAACACAGCAGGCAATGCTTGCATAAATAACTGTATAGCTGTGGCCAAAGCTTTGCATGACCCTATAGAATTAACACATTTTGCATCATAAAGTCGAATGACTTTTTTCAATATAATTTTGTAGTTTTTGTGATAACACAATGTAAAAAAAAATATATACATATATCTCTTATTACTTCAATTTGGTGCCGCCCTCATATTAAAGGCACCCTCGTATTAAAAGGCGCCCTCGCATTGACACCGCAGTCATAGATCAGCTTTATAATAGTAGTATTATTAATAGCGTCCGCCCTCGTTTAAGCGCCGCAGTCATTTTGATCAATTTAAAATTAATGCAGCGCTGCCAAATTGAAGTAATACAGTATTTACATTTTTTTTTTTTTAATTGTCTCAATCCTAACATCAAAGGTATTGTAAAACATTTAGCCATTGCTGTAGACAACCTGTTGTGTAGCTGCTGTAGTTCTGCACGGGGTTTTATATTAGTGTTATATAGTGTGTTCCTGCCAGCATTGCCCAGTGTACAGCCCAGCGAGGCTCTGCCCAGCACACAGCAGGCAATGCTACTGTAACACAGTAGATTACAACTTTATAGTTTCAATAACTTTAAATATATTTGCTGTAGTTCAGTAGGTTTTACAGTCATTTTATGGCAATTGATGGTTAACAATACTCCCTTCATAAAGATAAGAACTTGGTATAAGTGGTGTGCAGGTTCTTACTGTAGCACGTACTTGAAGCTTGGCTTTTACATCGGAAAAAATAATGACAAATTATTTCACTTCAAAGTTATCCTTTTTTTTTTTGTATTTAAAAAAACCAGGTTGCCCAAGATATGGAATTATTTTTCAAGCCAAGCAAAAAAAATGCTATATTGACACAAAAAACGTTGTTCCTTGACAGATGGATACCATTTCCCCCACAAATCCAATACCACAGACTAAGAACAGGACTGTCACTAATAAAAGCTGCTCGTATATAAAAGTGCAGTGCCTCGTACAGTTGCATTTTTTTTTTTTTTTTATTTAGTCATTGCCAATAATGTTTTGTTATTTTCTTTGAAATGCCCAATTATTATTTTGTTGCTCGGCTCACCGCTACCACCCCTGCGCTGACTCGGGAGCGGCGAAGACGGACACACGCTGTCCTCCGAAGAGCGTGCCGTCAGCCGCCCGCTTCTTTGCACACTGCAGACTCACCATGCAGCCATCAGGAGCTACAGCGTCGGAGGACAACGCAGCTCCCGGGCAGCTAACAGGCAAGCCCGCAGGCGCCCGGCCAGACTACAGGGGTCGCTGGTGCGCGGTGAGCCGAGGACACCCTGGCCAACCTAAACCCTCCCCCCCTGGCAACACTCAGCCAATTGAGCGCCGCCTCCTGGGAGCTCCCGTCCACAGTCAGCTGTGGAATAGCCCAGACTCTAACCAGCGACGCCCAGGCTATAGGGCGCATCCTGCATTCACGCAGAGCGCTTTTACTGGATGCACCACTCGGGAGCTCCTACAGCGGCATTTTTTTTTTTTTTAAATGTATTTAACAAGTATGTTAGTATGAGCCATCTAATGAAAAAGCACGAACGAAAAGTAACATGACCTACATCCTCTGTACAACAAAGAAAAACAGAAGTGCGTCAGACAGGCAGACTCCACACACAGCAAGATTCTGGTACTCAGCAGCCTGTCCTAACCAAGTGGCACACATCTCCTTATATTCCCAGATTTTGACTGGAGTTTAGGATTGAGTGTTTGGAGTTCTGGATGAACTACCGATATGACGGTACCACAAGACAGATGCACACATTAAAAGTTGTCTACTTTGTGCCTTGATCAGACTACAGCTATGGCTAAATGTGTTTTGCATCACCCTACAGAATGAACTCATTTTGATCCATAAAGTTGAATGAAACCTGCATAACAACGCTACGTTAAATTGAATTCCATTCCATTTTATTGTTTACCCCGCCCTTAAGATCCACTACGCTCGGCCTAGTAGGGGAGTGGCTTGAGCTACGTCACCGCACTGACGCGTTGAGGCCGGCCCAGGGCCTGCGTTGGGTTCACACACGCAGATAAGAACATAAGAAAGTTTACAAACGAGAGGAGGAAGCCCCAGCTTGCTCGTTTGGTTGTTAGTAGCTTATTGATCCCAAAATCTCATCAAGCAGCTTCTTGAAGGATCCCATAGACCGGCCCGGAGGTGGCATCAGTACTGTAGGCAGCATAGCTGGTCTAAATTTCACCCGGCCCAGGACAGCCTTTTCATTTTTCAAGCGTTCACACACGAGACCTTGCAGCCCTGGGCTGGCCTAAACCACAAAGTGTGAACGGGGTGCAATATATATAAAATAAAAACTGGATCAACACAGCAGCTCTTGAGCTTCTATTTAAAAGTTTTAGACAGCACGAAGTAAACATTCCAGATTATGCATGCACACTCCTAGTGATCTCTACAGAAAGCCATCTGGGACAAAAACGTGCTGTGCCGCTTTAGTGCGAGCCAGAATCTCATGGGACAGAAAAACGGCAAGCACGTCATTCTGAAATGCCTCGCTTAAACAGTGCCCAAATTCCTGAAAAGGTTGTGTAGCGATTTTATATAGGATTGTACATGTAATCAAGTCTTGAAGTTAACGTATATCTGGTAGCATTTTAATTTGGTACTAGTTTTTTTTTTTTTTTTTTTTTTTTTTTTAAATGCAGTAGCATTTTTCTGATCCCTTACGCTGCAGTATTTGAGCGACCCTGTGAATACATACACAACTACCGGTATTAGTTGTCTGGTTTTTTTTAACACCCTACATTATTAGTATCTTTTATAAAGCGGGAAACCATTGCCAATAGAGCTTCCCAATAGATGACTGAGGATTGTACCGCACCATCTATATACATGCGAGTCCCACATTGCAAATCATATTGGACAGTGGAGTACAAACACCTACAGTACAGAACAGTGGATACAATTTAAAAAGGTATAACGTTTATTTTATAGATCAAAAGTAAAATTAAATAACTGTTAAAAACATTACGATTTTAAAAGATAACAGGCAATGACATAACCAGAAATTAATTTTATTCAGTGTCTAAAAAATCTCGTTATAATGTTAGCCCTGGTTTCACCCACGCAAAAAATGAACACATAATAGGTAGATAATTAATACATTATTAATTCTGACTACAAAAAAAAAAAACACACAGGTGCAAATAGCTTGCTACAATGTTACCATGATCCAAATACCGTCTTCCTTGTTTTATCAGTACGAACAATAGATGAAATACAGTCTTGAGGTGCATTAATCAGTTATGTTTTTATAATAGATTATCATTACCTTGCATTCTTCTCCTGTTTAACTAGTGAAACATGTGCTTTAACACATTTATATATATATATATATATATATATATATATATATATATATATATCCCTCCTAAAGTCCATCTTCCACTGCCTCAAAGTGGCAGGAGGGTGACAACAGGTTCTCAAGACGATGTACACTGGGGATCCCTTCATTCTGCCAGGTTGACCCATGCTGTGAAAACTTGGGCACTCACCAACCTGCCTGGCCAGCGTGGCGAGTTATGTGCAAACACCCTCCCCCCTTGGATGAAAGCATAGACAAAAACACGGCCTTCATTCCCTGGAGGCTGGATTGCTGCTGACCAAGGCAGGGGCCGGGTGCTAAGAATCAGATTTTAGCCTGCCACAGAACACTGACCCTGCCCACGTACAACTGCAGATATCTTTCAGGTGAAGCAAGACTTCAAAAGTTGGAAGAAGAACTTGGCAGAATCAAGTGGGACAAAGTAGGACTAAGCAAAGTACGGCGAAAAAATGAAGGACTAATAGAACTCAAGAGTGGACATCTTCTCTTCTACCAAGGCACTACAAATGGACAAACAGGAGGCTCTGGACTCATTGTCCACAAGAGGATCAAGAATAACATCTAATGTAGATTGACAGACTGATAGTGAAAGTTTCCAGGAATTATGAACTTCAGATCATCCAAGCATATGCACCAACAACAAGCTACTTAAATGAAGTTGGAGATTTTTATGAAGTACAAGAACTAAACGAAATTGGCAATAGTCATTATAAGTTCATCATCAATGACTTTAATGTCAAAATAGGAGCCCAGCAAGAAGACGAGAATTCAGTCGGCAAATCTGGACATGGAGACAGGAACGAGAGGGGCGACAGACTAGTCAAATTTGCTGAGAACAAGAACTTATTCATCATGAACACCTCCTCCCAGAAGAAACCCATCAGGAAATGGACACGGAGAGGACCCAACGGAGTGAAGAATTGAATTGACTACATGCTCACCAACAAGAAGCATACAAGAGGTCTCCATGCTAAACAAGCAAAACTTGTGATGACGAAATCCAATACAATCAACACAGAAATGCTCCAGAAGCAAAGCCTGCTGTTTCAACTGGAACTGAATCAGCGCTCTTCATGATCTTCAAAAAGATGAAGCAATCAAGGTAAACAAAATCGATGAGAAAGTGCCACAAGTAACTGCAGAAACAGGAAAAAATGAAGTTCTAGATGTTCTACCGGAAGAAGCAAAACATGCTATCAAACATATAGACAGGAAAGGCACTCAGAGAAGGCTGATTAACCAATGATCAGCAATGATTGTATTGAGCAAAAGACAGTGCCAAATGACGGGAACAACGCATCGGTGACACTTTTACATAAGAAAGAAGATTTAAAAAAAGACCTCAAGAACTACAGACCTATTAGCTTGCTTCCTATAGTCTACAACATTTTTACCAACATACTCCCCAACAGACTTCAAGATAAATTTGACTCGGCACAATCAAATGAGCAAGCAGGACTCAAGAGTGGATTTAGCACAATGGATCATCTTCAAGGTGTAGAGCAAATAATTCAAACCAGCAACGAGCACGAACTACCACTTTGATTCATCGACTATGAAAAAGCCTTTGACTCTGTTTACACAGGATCTGCATTAAACTCTCTGAAAAAAATAAGGAATTGAAAAAACACAGAGACTTGATCCGCACCATAAACAAGAATTCGGTCTCATAATTTATGACGTTACAGAAACCCTAGATGGAATTATTTTCCTATAACTCACTGAAGCCCACCTATTGTGTATAAATTTTTTTTTTTTTTTTTTTTTTAATGATGTCTCAATCCTAAAATGCTAGGAGATGCAAAACTTTTGGCCACAGCTGTATACCCTGACAAACCACAGCTGGATTTCAACCTATTTCCCAGGATTAAAAATAAGTAATTGATGTAATCCAGCGTATAGGTCAAGCAAATCTGTATCTTTTTCTAGCTTTAGAAATTAATATATTGATAGTGTGAGTCTGTGGGTCCGACAGCCTAGATTGACGCTGGAATGAATTCCTTCTTGGCGTCTGGGTTAGTTTACTACATTCTGGAAAGGGTTTAGCTTGCTCTAATATATCTTAAGAGAGTGATTGTACTGTAGCCTGTTCTGGTTGCAATGCTTACATGGTCAAAAGATCTTCATTGAAGTCAATGCAAAGTCCTTGTGCGTCTGTGTGTAAGACTTGAAGCTGAGGCATATTACAGCTACCACATTCATTGCTCTGTCTGCTGACTCGTTTACCACAAAAAAAAAAACTAACAAGAACTGCTTTTTCAAAACTCATTCCAAACCTCTATTAGACTAAAATCATTCCTACACTAGACCAGACTGTCTCCTCTCTCTCTCTCCCCCTCCTCAGCCCACCCTCTGCCAGTTACAATTACCCATTTACACAACAACACTTCTGTAGTAGGATTGTAAAGTTGTAGTAAGATTGTGTTAAGTTCTTTGAAAACACAACTTCTTACCTGTTATTAGCACCTGCAGCATTACCATGTGTCCCCCATTTAAAAGGAGGGCTTTGGAAGTCAATTTCCTTAACTTTTTATAACCCTAGATAAGAGTTTCTTTCTGGTAAGTAATCTCTTCCTGTATGACAGATCACACAGCCTGGTTGCAGCTAAAGCCATTGGAGTGGAACTGAGCTACTGTACAGGATGTGATGTCATACCAGGCAGCAGCTGGAGTGTTTAGTTCAATAGCGTTGTCTTTGAAACAGCTACTTATTCCAAATTGAAGTTAAACATAACTGATTGATTAATAGATGGCCAGTGATAATGTAGCTTGTGCTAAGAAGAGGTAAGAAAATGGATATTAAAAACTTGCTAAGCACTCGTTTAAAGAAGGGGGGCTATGAATATGTTGCTAGTGCTAAGAGGAGGTGAGAAAATGGAACCCTTGGTTAGCACTTCTTTAATTGGGAAGCTGTGAGCTACATTAGACAGAGACACTGTCACTTGTAAAGGCAGGTACTGTAAGTAGTTGATAATCCCAGCCTCCTCTCACTCACCCGGTAAAGTCTAAATGATCTGCTAGCATCGCGTCCTAATTACAGCTTGTGTTTTCTACAGGAGGCTTGCTGAGGTAGCGTCTGCTTTGTGCCTCTGTGTTTGTCAGCAATTCCCCACAGCGGACTTAACCCCTAATTGCCAGCAAATCAACTTGTTGCAAAGTTTACAGATTTAAGGACTGACAGACAAACAGTGTACATTACAATTCTTGCTTGGTGTCTGTGTTAGTTTAGTACATTCTCCCAGTTTATTAAAGCTGCAGACAGACAGACAAACTCCTGTTCACTTTGACAATCAAATAAACAGACCTTGGTTCTTAAAACTGCAAGTCTGTTCTCCAGTACAGAATGGCCCTATTATTATTATTATTATTATTAGTTTATTTTACCTTTATCAAAGGTGACTTAGGAAGACTAGGGTGTGTGAGCTATGCATCAGCTGCAGAGTCACTTACAGTAACATCTCACCCGAACAATGGAGCACAAGGAGGTTCAGTGACTTGCTCAAGGTCACACTGTGAGTCAGTGGTTGAGCCGGGATTTGAATTGGGGACCTCGTGGTTACAAGCTCCTTTTTGTTAACCACTGGACCACATAGCCTAGTCATATCCTCACTTCTCTTTGGAGGCTGCTGTTTCTCTTGAATTATTAGTGCAGTCTGTGATAGGGAAGGAAGGAAGGAAGGAAGCACCTGCCAACTGAGTCCTCCTCCTATTAGCCCTCAATCACAGGGTGACCGTCTGTAACTGACTTGCCACAGGGAGATGCAGCTTTCAAAAACACAGATACGCTGTTCCCTCGATGTCGATTAATTCACTGTCAGGCCATGTCAGCAATCATTTGTAGTCCTGTATTTTGCTATTTAAAAGGGCCCTTCACTAATTAACGGTTTTCAGTATTTCACATTACACTGATGAAGGCATCAGCCCAAACATTTGTCTGCTTGATTGTTTTTAGTTTCTTCTAGTTTTTGTAATATTTTGTCTGCCATTACAGACAACAAGAGAAAACAGTTAGAACTACAGATGGATCAACCGGTATCAATACATTTGTTGTGCCCAAGTTACGTACATAAAAAACATTAGATTTTATTCCCTCATGTTATATAAGAGATTAGAATCGTGTATATATACGTATATTTCTTGAACAGCTGCAGTCTATAATATAGCTATATAATGCATAGATAGGGGGAATGTATTTGAGACAGTGATCTTGTCTTCTCAGTATAAAAGCGTGTTGTCATTCACTACCCTCCCCCCCTTCACATTCTGGCACAGTATCACATAAAACAAATCCAGAAAAAGGAGCCTTTCAAGTTGAAAGTGTCTTGAACTAGATCTTTGTGTCTGTAGCCAAGTGTGGAGAGCGGTTACTAACTTTCACTCTGTGTGCGTGTACCTACCTATCTGTGCCTCTCTCCTCACATCAAACATTTTCCAGAGTTATCTGTATCACGACCAAGAAAGAAATCTGACCCAATCTCCTCTACAATTACAAAGTAATTGCTAAAAACAAGTAAATACTTGTACATGTAAAGCTTTATTAGTTGCTCAGTAAGTTATTGTATTGTTTACATATATATATATATATATATATATATATATATATATATATATATATATATATATGAGAGAGAGAGAGAGAGAGAGAGAGAGAGAGAGAGAGAGAGAGAAAAACTACACAAATATGTAAATACGCCCATAAAACACATTCAATGCAAAAACAAATTACAATGTATTGCAAAATAGCTTAGAACAGACGCCAAGATCAAATCCCCGAGGACAAAGAGTTAGAATTCGCTTCTTCAAAGTCTTAGCCTTATACTCCCACATCCCCAAAAGGTTTGAACGCTTCAAAACAAAAATACATGGAACAAGACAGCGTGCCCTTATCCAAAACGAATCAAAATCACATTTCTTGTTCTCTCCCCAAAAAACCGTCAACACAGAATGTTGCTCAACTCCTGGTGCAACCAACACTGGCAAGCACCGAGCAAAACTCAGAGTTAACTAATAATATACTACAAGCACGACTACCAGACTCTTAGCTACAAAAAAGTCATGTTTATAACTAACGTCATTATAAAACTAGGCAAAATGTATCAAGTTAAAAATTAACCGAGATAAACACGACGATACTGCTGAGCGAAGCTAATTCTAACCCTGTGCTTTAGTACAGTTCTTCAATACAGTACAGCTACACGTTATTTTGTGTGTATATATATTTAATGCAGTTATTTATTTATGTATAAAATTGTGTTCATTTGTACATACCTCTGGTGCAAATTTTTCATTCGCTTTTGCCGTGGCACTGCAGACCCATCCTCCTAGAAAACACGTCAGTATCCCAGCCTGGAACACTTTTAGTATCTTGCACATGTTTGAATGTTTTTTTTTTTGTTTGTTTGTTTTTTTTTTCTGTAACTATTTAAACCGTGACTTCCCGAAGTGTAAACAAATACAAATAAATAAAAATAAAATAAATAAAAAAAAAAAAAAAAAAAAAAAAAAAAAAAAAAAAAAAAAAAAAAAGTTTTCTCCTCGAGCTTCTGCGTGGAACACTTTATTTTCTTCTACACTTCTTAAAGTTTTGTTAATAAATAAAAGCGGCAGGCTTTTACACGTATCGGGATTGATTTCGTTCTTTTTCCCCTGATGTGAGGACGTGGTCTGTCGCTCTCCGTGGGTCCAGCCCAAACTGTAACTGGAAGAAGATGGGAATTTGTTCCCCTTAAATCCGTCTCGTACGCAAGTGGGCAGGGTTAAATGGAGCGGAGAGGCCCCCGGGTACCTCACAGTCACACAGCGCACCCCGCTTACTATCACCCAACCCCGTTAATACCATTTCCCCCAACATGGGAACACAAAACGGTGTTATAAAGTGCGTATGACATTATCAGGAAAAACTGCTGGCAAATATTACGCATTATAACACAGAAGAAAATAACGGGCCGTGAAAGAATGCAATGGAGAATGCACATAATTATACTTATTATATCAGTGTCCCTCTGTAACAGTGTTACGCTTTCTTTTGGATGTGTCGTTTTTTTCTCTTGTACTTTGATTATTTAATATTGATATGTTTTTTAAAGCACGTATGTAAATCGCGTTGTAACTGGGCTGTGAAGTAGGGTTTTGTGAAACTGCTGCTTGGTGTGTGCAGTTTATGGACTCTAGCGTATACTGCCGGTGGTGTGTATCCACATATCGCAATTGTAGCTCATGCCTTGCCGCTGGTGCTACATTCTTAGCCCGCACAGACTGCCTGTAGTGACGGGGGTAGGGGAAGATCTAGATGTGGCTCCTATGTCATCATTTAGCCTGTAAAATGAAAGGCCCGTCTTTGATAGCAGTAACAACGGGATTATTTAGTCAATGGAATGCGTGCCCGATATTTGAACTCCATTGGAGGTGAGGTTGAAGACAGGTTTTGTTTTATTAAATTGGAGTTCTTTTGATTTGAATACATTTCAATGACAGGCCCATTGTCAACAAATAGTTGACGTTATGTCTTTGTTATTTTCCTGCTGGTAAGAATTCCCTTTCTTTGACCACAGGACCACCAAGCCGCCTCTGTTTAGTATCATTGTACATTGAACCTGGCTTTATCATTAACTTCGCTTTCATTATGCCAGTGTCCCACAACCCTGTTCAGATTGACGCTGGAATGAATTCCTTCTTGGCGTCTGGGTTAGTTTACTACATTCTGGAAAGGGTTTAGCTTGCTCTAATATATCTTAAGAGAGTGATTGTACTGTAGTTTACAAGTACAAGTACATACATGTACCCTGCTTTGCACTTCTGTTACCGTATACATCTCAAATGGTGTTATAGCAAACATGGATTTTAAGTTTACATTTGGTGCTAAATTTGGTTGAAGAGCGTTCTCAGCTTCCATGTCTTAGTTTTAGGGAATCTCTGGCATCGTTTTTACTGGCGGAAAATCACTGAAGTTAAAGCAGCTGGCTGGTTAACGACACAGCTGTGGGGAATTGAGCAAAGAAGTGCAACACTATCTAAAAGCATGTCTGTAAGCAGATTGCTTTAACCAGTGGTTGTTTCCATTTATTTTGCTAGCTACTGACTGGCAATCCAATCCAGTTGTACACTAAGATGTAATGATTGTGTGTCAGCTATTCTACCACACAGGCATTCCCCATGCTATTCTGAGCAGCAGCCTGCATGAAGCTAGAAATGACATCTCCAAAGAGGAAGGAAGTAAAAACACATTTTTTTTTTTTCCAGAAGTATAATATTGTATTTGTTCTACTGAAATTGGACAAAAATCCCCTACAAGCTGGTCTTATGAGGAAACAAACTCAAAGTCAGTCAGTGACACTCCCAAGATATTTTGTGAGAATAAGTTTGAGGATGTCTTATCCTGCCACTCGTTTAGTGAAACCATTGCAAGTACATTTTTCATGTTAGTTAAGTAATCACTTCAGTGAAGCTCCTTTACACGTTGTTCCGATTAGGCCTTTCTTTCTAAACACACTTAAACTGATTGAAAAAGAAGGAATGCGACGAGTGGAAAAAACAGCTCTGACTATCACAAGATTTTCTTGGAATAAAAACCAGCAAGATAAATGATGCAAGATTCGCACGAGAAAACTGAAAATACTGAACAGAAACTGGGGAAGTTTCGCCATCTGCTGTCAACTAGCCACACTGCAGTTTGTGGTCTTAACGCAAGGCTAGCAAGGCGGCTGTCTAGGGCCATTTAGGGGGCCCCCATGCTCAAAATTTTGATTGGATGTGTGGCAGAGCAAAGCTCTGCTCTTTAGAAATTGGCAGGGATGGGGTTAACTTCCCCTACCTGCCTGGGTTTATTATGTTCAGGTGGCTGGGGTTGATTAGTTGATTAGGTTGATTAACGATCAATCAGCGCCCAGCCACCTGATATAAAAGGAGGCCTCTGCTTCTCATTTAGAGGGAGGGAGCTGAGGAAGCAGGTTGGGTTTTTTTGGTTGTTTAGAAAGTTTGAATCCAGTGAAGGCATTGCCCAGCCTGGAAACTGTTATTTTTGTAAGTTTTGCTTTTTATCTTTTTTGTGTTTAAATTGCTTTGTTTTGGCCCTTGTGCCCTTTCATTTTGTGTTTATTTATAATAAAATAGTTATTTTTTTGAACTGCAGTCTGTCTCTGGGCCTCTATCCACTCGCCAGCCTGCCACAGGATGATATTTTGATTCTGAGAGGATGATAGTTTCTCATTGGGTCTGGACTACTCACATGACCTACCCAGACTTATCGTGTGCGAGAGTGGGACAGCGTACTTTTATACAGTTAGCAATGATACGTTTAGGATTGATACAGCTTCCCACTCGATAATGGTTGTCATTCAATTGAAAGGGAACTCTGGTTCCCTGAAAGAGAATGACAACCATTACCAAATAGGAAGAGCCCTCTCTGACCACTAATCACTGAGCACATATAAAAAAGCTGCCCTCTCAGGGCCCTGCTGTGAAGAGAAAGCCCCACTGCCATAGCCTCAAAGTCCACATGACACCTAAGTGCATGCCGCCTGCAACACCCTAGAGCCCAGAGAGGGTCTTGCTCGGTTTGCAACATCAAGGCGGTAGAAACACGCAACTGTCTGATTACCTGTCCATGTAGCAGCATTGCATAACCCATCTATGGAGGCGCCATGAAGGAAAGCCCATGAAGTTGCCTGGCCCCTGGTAGAATGGGCCATAATGTCCCCCGGTAAGGGGGAGTCCGTCTCTTCATATGCCAAGCGTGTCGCATCTGCCACCCAGTGCGGTAGACATTGCATCGATAGGGCCTGACCTCTAGAGTGGGACCCATAGCAGACAAACAGCTGGTTGGACTGTCTCCAGGACGACGTCCTATCCAGATAACAGCACAGAGCCCAAACTGGGCATAGCGTGTGCTGTAGGAGCTCAAGGGCCTAGGCATATTCCCCACTATTGGGGACAGGGTCACGGTTTTGGTGCAAGGTTCCACCTTCACCAGGGGGGATAAGGACCAAACCTGTCCATCCAAGCCTTGCAGAACAACAGATGCGATGCTTAAAAAAGCTAATGCATTGACAGCGCTGTCAGCCCGAGCAGCAAATGCCATGGCCATACTAGTGCTCTACCAGAATCAGTTGGCAGAGAGGCTACAGGAGAGAGCTACACAAGAGGACACAGGGGAGCTCCAGGCAGTAGCTAAGGCGATGACCGACCTAATAGGGGAGTTAGGTCAAGCATCAGGGAGGTCGCTGGCGGCCTCTCGCCTCCCTTGAGAGGTGTCTGCGCCTCTGTACCGGTGGTGGGGTAGGGGAGGGTGACCCAGATTAACGTGAGAGCTCCCTGGGGGGGGGTTCTGGGGGGGTTCTGGGTGACTTCTGCGGAGGCTCTTACACCACTGATCTCATTCTCCCCTGGTTGGAGGAGAGAGACTCTGCTGGGGATAGGGCTGCTCCCTGTCGCTTACAACTTCCAACGTGGAGAGCAGTCCAGCTCATCTGCCAGTGCTTTGGCCGCATGTTCTGGTCCTAGGCATTTGGCGCAGGACCGGTGCTCCTCCTGCCTTGGTAGCTTTGCCGGCCATTGGTCGCACTGGTGGAACCCACTGGAGGACCCAATTGATTGGACCGACATGGTTTTGCAGCTGATAGTAGCGCGGTAGGTGCCGGGCTGTAGACGGTTTTGAGCGATTCACCAATGCCGAATGAATTGCCGTTGAGGCAAGCGATGTCGATGCCGAGACAGTCGGTGCCGAGTGGACCTCTTCCAAGGTCGGTGCCGATGGTAGGCACAGTCGGGGCCGGGCTGTAGATGTTTACACCGGTGCCGAGTCAATCGGGACTGGGTTGGCGCTGTCTTTCTCAACCTCGTGGGGTATGCAGCCGATTCAGTCTGCGTGGCCGCCGAGGGCAAGCGCAGCCGCACTAGGAAAGCCCGAGGATTGAGAGGGGCACTAGGCCCGAGCTGTTTTTTCTTTTGGTCGCTGTGACCGATTAAATCCACGTAGAGGACAACGCCGCGAGCCCTCCTTACAGCACCACAACAGCGCTCCACGTGGTGTAACAACTAGACAAGGCCTTGTGTACTGAAAAGAGCAATGGCCGCTCGCTAATCCCTTGAGAGGGGTCGAAACCTGCTCTAGTCAGAAAACTGATGCGAGAATAAAGCAAGAGCACTCTTAGACATGCTCGAAGCAAGATTTTACCGTGGAATTTGCGGATAAAACCAACAAATCAGCCAATTTCAGTTCAAGAAAGCAAAACGCAATCTGACCTGTCTCAGTGAGATGAGAGAGAAAATGGCGATGTGCCACTGTGAGGACGTCCCTCTACAGCAGGAGGCGGGAGGGACTTCCCCCTCACAGCAGGGCCCTGATAGGGCAGCTTTTTTATATAAGCTCAGTGATTGATGGTCAAAGAGGCTCTTCCCATTCGGTAATGGTTGTCATTCAAATTGAAAGGGAATCTGTTCCTTTGTAAATGGTTAGAAAACAACCCAAAAGGAGTCCCTGCATTTAAAAGAAACCGTGAATGTTCTGTTAGTCTGTCTTGTAAAGTTTGTTTGTTTGTTTGTTTTGTCTGTTTTCAAGATTACTAGCACGATGCTAGACACTTTCCACTATGAACTGCCTTTTCACCACAAGCACTTCATTCACGCACAGTAGGAACAAGATGAGACGTAACACAGTTTCTAAGGAAGAACTGGAAACAAACGATGGCTTCCAGGAGTGATGTGCCATTCCCTTCACATGGATCTAGCTGTACCATTCCCTTCAGGTGGATCTAGCTGTGCCATTCCCTTCACATGGATCTAGCTGTGTCATTCCCTTCAGATGGATCTAGCTGTGCCATTCTCTTCAGGTGGATCTAGCTGTGCCATTCTCTTCACATGGATCTAGCTGTGCCATTCCCTTCAGATGGATCTAGCTGTGCCATTCCCTTCACATGGATCTAGCTGTGCCATTCCCTTCACATGGATCTAGCTGTGCCATTCCCTTCACATGGATCTAGCTGTGCCATTCCCTTCACATGGATCTAGCTGTGCCATTCCCTTCACATGGATCTAGCTGTCCCATTCCCTAACCCATATTACTTTTTATATTGCGGCAATGTTTTCTTTTTTTAATTCCAAATATTTCTTCTTGAGAATCGGTGGAGCGATTGGCACATATCGTCACTGAACCAATCCACTTGAAGGTTGCAAAGTAAAATATAATCTTGGGGAAAAGTAGTATTGCAACTTTGAAAAGTATTCTTCCTCCTAAAAGGTGACAGTGTCGACCCAAGGGACTTTTTCAGCCTGAAAAAAGAAACAAGGACTAGGGGTCACAAATGGAGATTAGACAAAGGGGCATTCAGAACAGAAAATAGGAGGCACTTTTTTACAGAGAATTGTGAGGGTCTGGAATCAACTCCCCAGTAATGTTGTTGAAGCTGACACCCTGGGATCCTTCAAGAAGCTGCTGGATGAGATTTTGGGATCAATAAGCTACTAACAACCAAACGAGCAAGATGGGGCTTCCTCCTCTCATTTGTAAACTTTCTTATGTTCTTATGTTCTTAAAATGTGTTTTTTTTTTTTAAAGTGTGTGTTACATGGTCCCATGTGTTGCTACTGTAGCGATCTCGGTTCCCGCAGGCAGGCGCCTCACACAGGGCGAGGCAATCCACACACAGGCGGAGGGTGGGTGTGAACCCAGGACCTCTTGCACTAAAGCATAGCATGATACCGCTGCACAAAAGAGTCGGCTCTTTTGCAAGGAGTGTATATCAGGCTTATGTCTTTGTATGTGAATACGTCATCTTCCCCCATGCACGCTACACTCTCCCCTGCCAGCCTCAAGTCGGCCCTGGACTTGCTCACCAGGCTACAGTCCGACGAGAGTGTGCCAGGGTACCTGCATCCACTTCTAACACCAATGCAGCGTTCGAGACGACGAAATATCTCACTGATGGAATAAGACAAAACATGCGGGGTGAAATCAGCAATGCCAGATTAATCTGTATTCTCCTTTTCTGGTCACAAATACCGCTTCCTTTACCATATAATACATAACCTTACTACTCCACTAGATGGCAGACCACAAATAGCGAGGGGACTCATCATTTATTTAAGAACATAAGAACATAAGAAAGTTTACAAACGAGAGGAGGCCATTCGGCCCATCTTGCTCGTTTGGTTGTTAGTAGCTTATTGATCCCAAAATCTCATCCAGCAGCTTCTTGAAGGATCCCAGGGTGTCAGCTTCAACAACATTACTGGGGAGTTGATTCCAGACCCTCACAATTCTCTGTGTAAAAAAGTGTCTCCTATTTTCTGTTCTGAATGCCCCTTTTTCTAAACTCCATTTGTGACCCCTGGTCCTTGTTTCTTTTTTCAGGCTGAAAAAGTCCCTTGCGTCGACACTGTCAATACCTTTTAGAATTTTGAATGCTTGAATTAGGTCGCCACGTAGTCTTCTTTGTTCAAGACTGAACAGATTCAATTCTTTTAGCCTGTCTGCATATGACATGCCTTTTAAGCCCGGAATAATTCTGGTCGCTCTTCTTTGCACTCTTTCTAGAGCAGCAATATCTTTTTTATAGCGAGGTGACCAGAACTGAACACAATATTCAAGATGAGGTCTTACTAGTGCATTGTACAGTTTTAACATTACTTCCCTAGATTTAAATTCAACACTTTTCACAATGTATCCGAGCATCTTGTTAGCCTTTTTTATAGCTTCCCCACATTGTCTAGATGAAGACATTTCTGAGTCAACAAAAACTCCTAGGTCTTTTTCATATAGTTTTAAACGGTTGCACTACAACTGTGTGTGTGTGTTTTTTTCGGTTTTTCACAGGTAAAACAATGGTGGTGAAATAATTCACAATGAGTCTTCTTCAATGTACAGTTGTTTTGAAAGCGGCTATAAATAAAGGTAAAACAAAACAAAAAAGCCATTTCCCGCATGCCTGGACTGTAATATAATTGCAATATGCAGTGCGAATATCAAGCTAATCGTGTCGAATATAGAAAGTCAAGCAAACTTTACAGCGGTCCCTCGGTCGCATCATAGAAACGAGCGTGAATGTTTCTGATCTTGGAAAGGTTAATGGCTGTATCTACATTCACGGCGCCTCGGTGTGGCCAAGCAGAGACTAAAAGTCGAGGTGTAAAGCTGGTGGTAAAATCCTTACCACGGGCATTCTGCTTTTCTGATATTAAAAGCAGTTCAATAATTGGTATAAACTTGCGCACATCGTTAAACGCCTACACGTTGTAGCATTTCAGTTACTGGCTTGTGGCAGATACATAAAAAGAACGGCACAGTGGCTAAGTAAGTAAGTAAGTAAGTAAGTAAGTAAGTAAGAAAGTTAGTTACAGCCACGGCCACACTGCCTCGGGGCCCCATTCAATTGGATGGGTTTTCCTAAAAGCGCTACCGATGTCTAACCGCTAGATGGCGGTCGTGACTACGTACTGAGAAATATTTTGTCAGTTCGAAATATTGTAAAAAATAAACTGACTTAAAATATGGAACAGAAAAAAAATATTGTTACACTCGCTGAACAGCCTCCCTCTGTGTTGGTGGAGTAAAGAAGTCTCTTGGTTGGAAGAATATAAGTGAAAGGGGGCTCTTTACTCACTCCTTCACTCTCCCACCTCTGTGCCCTCCTGAGAGTGAAATGAGGGAGAAAGGGAGGCCTCCTATTCTCTGAACAGCCTCTGTATGTGCTGAAAGGGATGCTCTGTACTCACTGAACAGCATCTCTATGATCTGTTAAGCAAATATAAAAAAACACACTTCTCTGTTCAACCAGCACAGAGCAGAGGGAGGCTGTTGAGAGAGCAGAAGAGCCTCCCTTTATCTTTGTCTACTCCACCAGTACAGAAGAAGGCTGTTCAGTATATCCTTTTCAAGCGCAGAGGTTAAAAAAAAAAGTATTACCCTAAGGGCACAAGAAGTGAAATTCAGACACAGCCTGCACATTGATTTTTGGGTGTGGTTTGTATTACTCAACACTGCAGCCACGAGATGAGATAATTTGACTAACAAAACCATTCCATGAAGCTTACCTGTCCTGCTATTCCATTCGCTACACATGAGCAGTCTTAAATAAACAGTTTTAAACGCCTGGCACAACAGTAGGACAACGCTCTCAGTTACCATGCCTTACACAGGGCAACTGGTAAACCTGCACGTTGCTAGATAACTTGATCAGCGTCTTCTGGGCCATAATACTAGCTGAAAGCATGTCAGTCAATCGGGGAAGAATCTGGTTAGTTAATGAGAGGAAATAAGCTGTTTTAATGGAGCAATTCCACCCTCCGGGAGACCTAGGTAGTGCAAGAATATTTGAAAGCATGGCTTGCAAACAGAAATTTCTTGAACCTAGTATATAGCAGATTATATAATGTATTGAAGTAACAATATCAAACTACCCATGTCTTATGATGTACTGTTCTGTGTATACTGTTGATATATATATCAAAGGCAACACAGATGACCTAGGAAGTGTAACGTATTTCCTGAAAGCATGAAACCCAAGATGTTTTTTTTTTTTTTTTAACCCAGTGAGTACCAGCTGTCTGTTTTAACATGAGAAGACCTGTGTAGCAAATGCAGTGCAAAACAGGTACGATTTATTAGGCTGTGTTACTCTATAGTTCAATAGGAATGCACGGCAAGCTGAAACTTGTGTTCTTCGCTCTGAACTTAAGTGACTCAAAGGCTAAAGTGCTTTAATCTCTGTGTCTCTCATCCCTCCTGCCTGAAAATGAGACAGCGACACACGCACACAGATTCGTTATTTTCCTTTGTTTTCTGTCATCTGCAGAGATCAAAGCTTGGCTTGTTTGCATTTGGGGGCTAAACGACTAGTAATTTTTTTGTGTCTGTTTGAGTGTGCTGTTCAAATAAGGTTCGATGTCAAAGATTAATAGTACATTCTAGTCACCTCACAGCACTTTGCATTTGAGAAAGTACAGAGAACGAGACTGATCTGATCTATGAGGAGGCTGATCAATCTTCAGCCTAGAAAAAGGAATTACATTTTCTTAAAGAATTAGTCTGCGTTGTTTTGACTTTGAGTTCAGGGGCTGCTCTTCAGCTGTAGCTGTGCTGCCATAGACACGCGCAACACAGGATAGACCAGCCAGTGTCAGTATATTAAATATCGCGTGCACAGCTACTGTACTGCCAGCAAAACAAACTTGATCAAAAGTGGCAGACCACTAGATGGCGCTGCTGGCTCTTACTGCTAAGACACCTTGTCTGATCTAGCCTGGGTTACACATGTCTATGGCAGGCAGCTAGAACTGTAGAGCAGCTCTTGAAAACACACTCAAAGCAATGATGACAAACTAGAAAGGCAGAGTATTGGAGTAACTGCACTCAGAACGATTACAAGCATCACAAAGCTGCAAGGGGGGGGCGTGCTGATAACACTGATTTGCATGTAATTGACACAAGCAGCAGCCTCGGGGTCTGGCCTGGTCAGTGCTTCTTCCCAGCTTGAGATCTGCTATGACGTCAGAGTTGTGCAGCAGCAGGGTCAGGCCAGTCCATGAGAGTATGGTTACCCAAACATGTTAGTGCAGTACCACTGACCCGACTTGACAAAGTTGTGAGACCAATTAGCTGCTTGGAACCGGACGAGTTACTGAAGTGCCCATCGGCCCCCTAAATCTTCTTCATCTTAGACTGTGAATAAACTGGAGTGTGGTTAATTGTAGCTGCAGTCAGCGTGCATTTAATCACAGCTTCATCACTCGGCCTCTCCCTCTTTCCAGCATTCCACTGTACAATAAATACAAGCAGCAGAGCTTCACTGTGTGTCGATGACAAGCAGCTACACGCTGCGGTGATCAGAGTGCGCTTTCACAACGTGCAGCACTCCACGTACCTCTCTGGAACAGAGTTCCTGTAAAGGACAGTGCCTCTTTCATCCATACCCACTAAACAATCACCAGCGTTGAATTGAGCACTGCTATGAAAACCCTCCAATACCATGACAAACATCTCAACCTGAAGTCTTTCTCACTGTCTTCAAGTGGAAGACAGTGAGAAAGAGTTCTAGTTGAAACATGTATGTGAACAACGTGTCTTCTTACCAACGTGTCTTTCTGCTCCTGGTTTCTGCGCTTAATTGGTTCAGGTTAACTTTGTCAGTTCCTTTTAAGATTTTAAAGATTTCCATCAGCCAATTTTGTGACCTCAAAACTGAGGCAGCTGGGGCTGCAGGCATTGCAGTGATCAACCCTAGTGCTAGCATCGATCACAATAGTGTTTATAACGCAGTTTACTTTGCTGCTATGCTGTACATGTACAGTACATGGTGAGAATTAAAAGGATAACAAAACCTGTAAGCTTTCACATTGTTCATGGTGGTGTATCCGAGAGCTTCACGCGCTGTTACAGTACTGTACAGCAGGGGTTTAAAACCATGGGGAACTTCTAAGGGTCCCAGAGAGTACGCAGGAAGACTCAAGAGGTTTCAACAATAACCAAAGGGATATTATTATGGGCTTGTAGCCATTGGTAGAACAGGACCATGGTTTGCTAACTATACCCTTCCCAAATGATCTTCAATGGCAATGCAGACAGACAGTGGCACTACAGTTGCAATAATGGACTTTACTAAGAGACAATATCAGATAATGCATAATGTGTGCAATATTTATAATGTTCTTTTTTTTTTTTGTAAATATAGTTAGTTTAGCATTACTGTACCTTTTAAATATGTTTTTATAATAAATTAAATATATTAAACTGTAGCTAACACACACAATAATCGCCTAAGCCGCACAACCGACCCATCCCCCGCTCCTTACCCGTTCCGCACATTCCAGTAACCTAACAAAAGTAATCCCGCTTCAGAAAACCTGTGAAAGAACAAGTTCGAATTCAAACCTCAACCGAAAAAAAAAATATATATATATATATCATAAAAGCGTGTTATTAAAAAACATATAATTCAAATAAAAGGTCTGGAATTGTTAAGTTGTAAAACTTTTGTTTGAGTCTTCCTCTGGGTGTATCAATGCGCAATTGCGATCCGCCTACGTTTCACAAAAAAAAAAAAAAAAAAAAAAAAAAAAAAAAAAAAAAACGGGTGAATCAAGTTAAAAAAAAAAAAAAAAAAAGTTTGTGTGGCAAAAAAAAAAAAAAAAAAAAAAAAAAAACACAAAAAAATACGTTCGTTTTCTTTTCCGCACGGATTTTTAAACTTTAAACTTTTTACTTTGCAATTAGCAAAACAGAAACTGAAAATAAAGTAACGTGGGTTTTTTTTTTTTTTTGTGCAATACACGGATTACAAAAAAAACATCTTCAGGTTTTGGACACAGCATAAAGAAACCGAGATGGATCGGATCAAAATCAAAGCAGCGACGGGATCAGATAGTAACGCTTTTAACTTTTTATAATAAAACATATTTTAGTTGACACGGGAAGAGTTATAAGTTACAAGGTATGTTTGTTTAAAACTGCCGGTATTGTTGCCCATTGTGTGCGTTTATTTTTTTTTCTCCTTTGTTTTGTATTTTTACGACACAGGCGCAAAGAACCGACCTAGAGACATTTTTATATGTTTTATTATACAGTATAACGCATTATAACTGAAATTAGGGAAATACAGAAACTGCCTGATGCTGTTACAGAACAACTGCTTTACATTTTAAAACTATATTGTCGTTTTTTCTTTTTAAATTATTACTTTTCTTGCTTATTATTATTATTATTATTATTATTATTATTATTATTATTATTCTTATGTTAGAATACAAATATTGAACGGTGTTGTCATTATTATTATTATTATTATTATTATTATTATTATTATTATTATTATTATTATTATTATTATTTAAAAATACACATACTGTGGGATTCGGTAATATTTCGTTACAATACAAAAATTCAATGGATCGTTTGGGAAGCAAACTTCTTGAAAAGTTAAAACTGACCGACTCTGGCAGCGTTAAATTCAATAGAAAGAAAGACGACTCTTGTAATCATGCGCAAAACACGGCCAACGCCAAACCGGCCAGTAAAACAGAGAGGGGACCCCCAGCGTCTACTCAGGAGGAACTGCCCGGCTTGAACAGAGGGACCACCGGTGTGTATCAGCAACTCGTCCCGGGCAATGCGCAGCCGGCCCCTGCGGCTTCACTTGAGGCCTGCTCGGGAACCGGTCTCCGGTGCTCCCTGAGGCGGCCGCCTCTGACCCGGGACAGCCCCAGTGTGGATGCTAACACTGGGGAGTATGCAGTGGTTGAATACGGCCGTGGAGCGGCCATTGACCCACCAAGGGGTTACTTGCTGGAAGCACGACACAGCGCCGGTTTGCAACTAGCAGACTCTAACATTGGGAAGGACTTCAGTGTCCAGGACAATGAGTTTGAGCGGTTGAGCTGCAGGCGGCGCTATTCTCTGGAAATCCAGCAGCTGATGCAGCAGCAGCAGCAGCACTTAGCAGGTTTGAATCACCGTTTCAGTGGCAGCGAGTTTTATGAGTCGCCCACACCCATTGGGGAGCGACCCAAGCGGCTCTCCTTGCAGGAGTCTCCAACGAAACGCTTCAGCAGTGGCAGCGACTTTTCGGACAGGCACAGCTTTTTATCCCCGCCGCAGTCGCGGCTAGACCCCGGCCCAATTCCAAGTTATTACCCCCCACCTTACAACAACGCTGGGAGCGGCAGCAACCCGGGCTTGAGTCCCCGTTCCTCTTACAGTCTCTACGAGTCCATACTGACCAGTCCGCGATCCAGCTTTGCCAGCACGGCCAGCGGGGGGGACTCCCGGACAAGTGTCAACTTCGAGAGCTGTTCGAGCAGCAACCGGACCAGCGGCATCAGCATGGGCTACGACTCGAGGTACGGCTTCGGGGGATCGAGCACGGAGAGCCCGCAGTTAAGTGCCGGCCTGCAACAACTGCATCTGGGTTGTCAGTTCTACCACAGCCCGCGCTCCAGCATGGTCGTCGCAGCAGCAGCAGCAGGGGCGAGCGCCCGAGGCGGGTCGTCAGTTAATTACAACCCACCGGCATGTTGGGGAGCAGACTTTGAGGTCGGAGCCGCTTTTAGGCACCAGCAACGGGGGCTGTATCATGTGGGAAGCCCGGATAATCGTCACTCATACCCTCCTGCTCTTGGTAGTCCAGCGGCGGCAAGTTTCTTCGAAAGGGACATGGCTCGCCGCTCCGTTACCGGTTACCCTCAAGAGCAAGCCCGCAGCTCAGCCGGGGCCCGTTACCAAGAAGAGCTGGCGTACCTGCTGAGTCGAGAGCGCTGGTTAAAGGAACACGCCATCAAGGGCGCCTCTGTTAGTGGGACTCTGGCTCAAGAAGCACAGGTGCCCACTGATATTCCAGCCGGAGCCCAGAATACCCACAGTGCCCCCCCTGCTGCTGCACAGGCCAGCAAGCAACAGGGCGCTCTCGTCCACCAGGTCAGTTCCGCCCGGGTGAGCCACACTCTCACCCGGCCCCAGGAGCAACCGACGCGGGGTCAGCCAGGACGAGAGCCGGGGGAGTCGAAAGAGGAATATTTCGGTGAGTAGTTGTTGTGTTTTTTTTTAAATTATTTTCTGTAATATATATATTTACTAATTATAATAACTTTCATATATAATTGCTTAGTAAAAAATAAATAAAATAGGGTGACCAATAATAGAATTTAGGTCATGGGATTCAGTTTGAGTTCTGCGATCTGATTGGCTGGGAGGAGTCAGTGCCTTTTTGTGGCCCAGTCTGGCTTGAAAAATGAAATTTCTGGAACACTAAATCTGCCTTTTTATGTATGTTAATCATTGGATGGTTGTTGTGTGCAGTTCCAGTGATACAGCCTTGTTGAAATTTGGCCGTAGAGCCTGGCTCTAACTGCAGTCTCACTTGTTGACTTTGCACAGACAGTAATTTATTAGGGTTCAAAACTCCCACTATCCCTGCTGCACCCAGTCCTGGCTTTCAGAACTCAATGAAGTCTATTATTGAAACGATCAGGAGCCAGGAGTTTGAGCAATCGCACCTCCAATAGTAACCCTTCTGAGATGTAACTTATACATGTTGTGTGAGAAGCGTGACCAGTTCATTCATATTTAGAAGATTGCTTAAACTCCTGGCACCTTCTTAATGAAACCGAAGACTGTGTGCAGGGCTTTTCTGTCACAGCCAGTGGAAATTACACTGTGATTGCACATACTATCACATGAAAAGCAAGCTGTGTCCCGTAGCTCATGTTAGCAGGATTCTTCTCGCACTCATGTGATCAAAACAAAGGTGTGTTAAACATTTCAGCCAAAAAACACTGCTGGGGTGAAATGGCCAGTGAAGTAAAGCAGTAATATACTTCCAGGAAGGCAAGGCAGGTACATGGAGCTTTGAGACCCATGTATGGGGTTTTCAATTAGTTTTGAAGTATGTGGCACTTACAAGGTAGTAGGGGCACCAATGTCATTGAGGTGCATTGGCCCGTTTTTGCATTGGGGGTCATTCCATACCAAGTCAACCAGAGCAGATGCCCAACCATTTCAGAACCATTTCTAGAAAAATTCACCTCTGGGCTGTGACATGGCAAAGGTCAACCTGAAGTGAACAAGTGACCCTGACTAGAAAAATCACCCTGGGCTCAACTTGGACGCTACCATCGTGTGTACCACCTCGTTCAACTCGTGATGAAGAGGGCTTTCGAGAAAAAAATACCAGGAGCACTTAACTCCCTTTTCTTGGCAAGTTGCGGGATGAGGGGTCAGCCCAACCCTTTACCCTGTAGGGCATGGGGGTTCTAATATGTTAGTATTGCTATAGAACCTTAGGGACCACTCTTCCAAATTTTCTGAAATGCTTTTGGTTTCAGGTCCCCCCCCCCACTGGTCATTAACCCCCTCTGATATTTGAATTTTTGGTATTTCTACCAAGTTTAGGCCAAAATAACTTGCCGGGGGGGTCAAAAAAAAATCATCCAAAGATATTTTTGGATAGATGTTGATGAGATCTACAAGAGTCAAGCAAAACATTTTGGTATCTGCGGATTTTGTATTTTGGGCAGATTTTTGAAGTTGCGTTTGTCATGCATTCGAGCATTGCTTATGGCCTCTTTGGTGAGAGTACCACATAACCCTAACTGAAGTGGTGGAGTTCTTCAGTTTTGCATTGTCTGGGGTTAGATCTAGGTGACAGGGTGTGCTTCCAGTGGCACTGGCATGGAGGGGTTATGAACTTGTGTGTGGATCTTAGATTTCTTTGTTACAGTGACTCATTTGAAGCTACCAATTGATAGAAAACACAAAAAATAGATTACAATGGTAAACTTAAGGAACTTGTGGAGTTAACGACTTCCGCGTCACTAGACTTTCACATCTACTCCTACTAGAATCAAACTAAAAATCTCACAAAAGGAAAGGATCTTAAACATTTTAAAAGTTGCACGCAGAATGTGGTTGGTTAACAGCTGCTATAGAAACCACACATCACAAACTTCAGTAATCATCAAAGTTAAAATGATTGTAGGTATGAACTGGGACCGGGAGCGAGATTTTCGAAACAGTGTTCTTCTCTTTCCTTGTGGTTTTTCTCCAACAAAAGAAAACTTTTTTTTTTTTTTTTTTTTATAGGGTGTGGTGCCAACCTAGGGGGATAATTGACTGATTGGCCAACCATTCACAAGAAAGCCATTTGCTGCATTCTCATACTGGCCAATCAGTAAATTAAGCCTCTTGGGCAGGCACAGCTGACAGTCTCTGGAGTTGAAGGTGTTTTCTTTGATATAGGTGGCGCACTGATAACTGGTTTAGTACAGGTGCAGTGATTTGCCTTTCTTCCTAAGTACCAGTAGTTCCTAATCGTGACATTGTGCTGGATATTGTAATGGCTTGGAACACTGATGGACCAATCGGCATGCAGCAGGGTCAGGCAGGCCAAGGGTGACTTCAGAATCAGAGAACAAGTTCATTCGAGTCACAAGTCTGTGAAACCGGCGATTACCTGCCACTGAAATACAAGCTCAGCTAAATGCTACTAGAAGTACAGATGTTTCAACATCAGCTGTTCAGAGGAGATTGCGTGAAGCTGGCCTAACTGGAAGAATTGCTGCAAAGAAACCATTGTTAAGCGTGCAGAATAAGAAGAGACTTGCCTGGGCCAAAAAACACAGAAACTGGACGTTTGAGGAGTGGAAGTCGGTCTTATGGACCGATGAGTCAAAATTTGAAATATTTGGGTCCAACCGCCGAGTATTTGTAAGACGCAGAGAGGGTGAGCGCATGAGTTCTGCATGTGTGGTTCCCACTGTCAAGCAGTGAGGAGGCAGTGTCATGGTCTGGGGTTGCTTTGCTGGTGACAGAGTTGGTGATCTTTACCAAGTCCATGGCAAGCTCAACCAGCATGGCTATCATAGCATATTTAAGAGGCATGCCATTCCATCAGGATTACGGCTAGTTGGGCAGTCCTTCATTCTTCAGCAAGATAATGACCCGAAACACACCTCAGAGTTGTGCAAGAACTATCTGGCGAAGAAGGAAAGTGAAGCACAACTCAATCTAATGACCTGGCCTGCCCAGTCTCCACACCTCAATCCCATAGAACTTGTATGAGACGAACTGGACAGAAGAGTCAAAGCAAAGCTACCCACAAGTGTCCTGCATCTCTGGGAATTGCTGCTGGGAAGACATGTCGGGTGATTTCCTGCTGAAGCTTGTTAACCGAATGCCTCGTGTTCGTGAGGCTGTTATTAGGCTATTTTGAGGAATCTAAGCTTTAGAGACAATTTTCAATTTTCTTGAACGTTGCTTTGATACTCCTTATGTTTTGTATATTGTAACGTGTTTTCATTTTCAAGTATTTACAGAAAGGTATACGATGTAAAACATTGTTAATTGTGAAAAAAACCTTGTTTCCAGCAAGTGTACTCAAACTTTTGACTGGTACTGTGTGTGTGTGTGTATGTATATATATGTATGTATATATGTATGTGTATATATATATATATATATATATATATATATATATATACTTAATATATAAAGTAAGTTCAATGTTGAAATGTGTTAGAAAACATGTATTTGTCAGTTTATGAATGAAGAGGGCGATGTTCCCAGAAAACTAAAGACATTTTAGTTTAACTAAAGTTGAAGTAGTTCACTCAGAGATGGTAATCTTTCGAAATGTCCACTAGGGGCTGGGAGGCACTTGAACTTGTCTCTCACAGGGTTAAATAGCTCACTGTAGGAGCAGCTCAAGTTAAGCTGTCTCCAATCTGCTAATCAAGGAACATATTTGAAAGGGTTCTTTGTGCTCCTTGTTGGCAAGTCAGAGATGGTTTGGAGACTTGTGTGTCGACTGGGTGAAAGGTGAACAGTTAAATGTGGAAAAGGAGAATTATTTTGTTTGGAAAAGTAACCCAGTAGGAGTGTGTATTGTTGTGTGTGTGTGTGTGTGTGTGTGGCAGGATATATATATAATATATATATATACACACACACACACACTGTATTCAAGTAGGTGCCGCTCTCTAATTAAAGACGCCCTCATATTGACGCCGCATTCATATATCAGCTTTATAATAGAGGCCGCCCTCGAATAAACGCCGCTATCAATAAAGAAACGTTAATGTATTTTTTTCTCCCTCTACTAAAAAACAACACACACACAGAGTAAACAAATAAACGTTATGTACTGATTGTAACCTTAATCTAGCACGTACACACACACGGTAAGCACGTTACAGTTCTAAAAGAAAATGGAAGATAAACTGTGTACAGAACAGCAGTCCTTCTGAAGATCTTATAGGTGGTTTTGTTGCTTTGTTCAATTGTAATTCCCGTCCTCAGTCCTGTACAAATAAAAACAATGAGCTTACTATCTATGAGAAGATGTAGGTTTGGTTTGTCTTGCAGAGAAATTACAAATAAACAAGTTAGTGAGGAAAACAAATAACCGAGTAGGATATATTGTAGTTTTTACAGAAATCAAACTGATATTCTGAAGTGCAGAAAAACATCTGCGTCGCATTTGTATTTAACTGCCACACTAGCATTGTCCCGCCCCTTAACAAACAATTCACACTCCTGATTCGCTGGTACAGTACTCCCCTGACCTTCCAACTCCCACCTAATAGGCTTTCAGTAACTATCGCCAGTAAATGTGCTGTAGTCAAAGTAGGTTAGCCACACACGCTGCTGCATACAGGTAGGCTGCCATATTATAGAAAATAAGCAACCGCGATACTTAAAAAATGTCATGAATCATGTAATAGAATATTGCAGCTTTTGAAAATCATAGTATTTTAATAAAGGTCGCCCTCGTATAATGGCCACCCTCTTAAGAGCTGCCTCTGCCTCCACCACCTCCACCAGCAGAGGGTGAATGCCTGCTGGTATCACTTCCCCCTCCATCACGAGGAGAGGAGCTGGAGCTGCGTCTGCCTCCACCTCCATCAGGGGGAGAGGAGCAGGAGCTGCCTCTCCCTGCACCAGAAGGACCAGGACTAGATGCTGAAGGTCCTCAGCAGCCCTTGCATAGGCTGTGAAGGAAGCACGGGGAAGAACCGTCCGGCCACAGTGGCCGAGAAGAGGGCCAACACCCGCACCCCAGCTTGTCCTGACTCCCAGCCTCACTTTGCCCAAGGATGCCTGCCTCACTTTGCCCAAGGATGCCTGCCTCACTTTGCCCAAGGATGCCTGCCTCACTTTGCCCAAGGATGCCTGCCTCGCTTTGCCCAAGGATGCCTGCCTCGCTTCGCCCAAGGATGCCTGCCTCGCTTCGCCCAAGGATGCCTGCCTCGCTTCGCCCAAGGATGCCTGCCTCGCTTTGCCCAAGGATGCCTGCCTCGCTTTGCCCAAGGATGCCTGCCTGGCATCGCCTGGGGTTGCCTGGTGCTCCGCATCGCCTGGGGTCGCTGGAACTACTTCGCCAGGGGTTGCAGTCAGCGCTGCTTGGCCGCAGGGTTCAGTGTGGCTGGAGCCCCACCAGAGGGAGCTGCTGGCTATGAAAAAGGGGGGAGAGGTCAGGAGACCACCTTCTCCCACAGCAGTTTCGCTGCAGGAGTTCTGGGGGCTGGAGTCCCCCCAGAGGGAGCTGCCGACTATAAAGGGGGGAGAGGTCAGGAGACCACCTTCCCCCGCAGCAGTTTCACTGCCGGAGGTCTGGAGACCACCAACCCCAGCAGCTTTTCCGCTGCTGGACTTGCCCCGGCTGAAGGAGTCAGTCTGGGACCTGTCAGCACATCTGCTGACAGCCGCACCATTGGCAGCATATCCTCTGCCAGTGGTACAGCGGGAGGAGAGATTCGCTCCAGTGTCAGCACGTCTGCTGACAGCATGGCCAGTAGCAGCCTGGCTACTGGCAACATTGCCACCCATCAACCCCTTAAAGTCCCTGTTCTTGGCCCAGGACTTTGAGCGAAACTTTTGCGATTTTAAGGGGGGAGGTGGCCATTGAAGCCATATGTGCTTTGCACGGGGGGGGGGGGGGGGGGGGGGGGGTGGCATAATGTGGGTTTCACGGGCGGGCACGTATTTTGTGTTATATGTTGTATGTTAATGTTGGTGTATAGTCATTGGTACACGGGATATAAACAGGTCTGTGTAACAAGAGTGTTTAAAATGTATATTTGTATTTAGGCACGAGGATTGCACAGGACTTCACGTGCAAGTAAAAAGTAATAATATGTGAGCTCGGGGAATTGCACTTTATTAATTCACGTGCAGTTGTACCGAGACTCCAATTGAATGATTGATTAGCAGTCAAGTCATGGTACAGCTGCATAAAAGCAGTGTGTTTTCACTCACTCGTGGTTGTGTGTTCGGTGAGTGGAGTGGAGAGGAGATAATTAAGAATGAGAAAACGAAACAAAGTAATATATATAACCGTTGTTTTCACTCATCTTGTTTGTTAATCCACTGTTTGTGTAAGTGTTAGTCTGTTTTGTTTGTCTGTTTATTTTGGCCTCACGTGCCGTGTGCTGCTTTTGTTACAACCTTTTTATTTACTGTTCTGTTCACTCATTAAACGCTGAGCGAAACCATTCGCTCAGCTCCACCAAACTCCACCTCTGTCTGTCGTTTATTTCCTGGTCTGACGTCCCCCACTGCGGCTGGCTTTGTGACAGTGTCTTATTAAACTCCTAGTAAAACCACGAATGTACGAAACTGCTCTGCAGCGGGGGATCTTATTTCTATCGTTGCTACAATCACCCTACACAGCGCCCCCCCCCCCACACCCCATGATTGAACATGATCAGAATGATTAATCATTTGCAGTCCATTTATTCAGGGCTTGTCAGGTGCTTCAGGTCCAATTTATTTTCACATGCCCTGTTTAAAATATTTTTTTCTGAGTAAAATAGGTTTTAAACACATTCCATGGCAAAATGACATCAGGACGGCATCTCCAGCCAAGCCCCAACCCTTGTTCACTGTATTTTTCACACCTCTTTATAGACGTGCCTACTGATAAATCCTCTCCTGATCACTATTTTTATCACCAAACTCCTCAATAATTCGATCCCAGTCATTATTTTATTACTATAACATCTCGGCCATTTAATGGTTTTCTCTGGTTTTTCCAGAGAAAAAATGACTGGAGACCTGTGCTTGACGTCTTTTTAATGATGTGGGATAGGGTCCGACATCGGCCTGGAAAGGGAAAATCGTAATGTCGGACCTGGTCCAACATAGGACCGCAAAGGGTTAAACAGCATAGGTGAAACAAACTAACCGATACAAGCCACCTTGAGATAAAAAAAAAAAATGTTGAAATGGCTGTATCACATCGATATCAGGGTCTACTATTATAACTTCAGTGTGGTTCAACCGTGACTGTCTGCGTGTGAGTGCTGGTGAGCAGGAAGCTGGGAGGAGGGTAGGAGTGTGCTGGGCACACATACTCCATGCAGGCAGTGATGGGCTCCCTAGTTGGCACACCGCACAACTGGAACAAGCCTGGGCTTGAGCCTGGCTCCAGAGAGAGAATTCCCGGCAGGAATCAGGAGAGCGTGAGGGGGAGAAACCAACCACGCTGCAGGTTTTACTTTGAATATGTTTATAAAACTCAATTTCCTCTCGTTTTTAAAACTCCTCACTTCCCTTAAAAGTTTTCCATAGTAGCATTGCCTGCTGTGTGCTGGGCAGAGCCTCGCTGGGCCGTGCTGTACACAGCAATGCTGGCTGTGTTGCTCATTGTACTCCTGTGCTCGGTGGATTGAGGCCTTGTCGTGTCTTCTTTGCAGGGACGTGTATGAAGTGTAACAAGCGGGTGTACGGAGCAGACAATGCCTGTCAAGCGCTGGACAGTTTATTTCACACGCGGTGTTTCGTCTGCAGCTCCTGTGGTGAGTATGGCGTGGGAGCGATGGCACAGTGGGGGGGGGGGGGGGTGGGGGGGGTGGGGGTTTTTATTGTCAACTTTATTTGTTAATAAAACAAAATTTTTTGTAAAAAAGATTTAAATAACCAAGGTTTGAAGGTTGGTAACTTTCCAACCATCCCTAACAGTTTTGGACTCCCCAAAAACCACACACCACCTGGTGGGTGGGTGGGTGGTGGTGGGTGGATGTGTCGTGGGTGTGGGGTGTTGTGGATGTGTGTTGTGGGTGTGGTGTGTTGTGGATGGGTGATGGTGGGTGTGTGTTGTGGATGCGTTGTCTGGGTGATGTGTGGTGGATGTGTTTGTGGGTGTGGGGGGTTGTGGATGGGTGATGGTGGCTGGGTGTGTTGTGTGTGTTGTGGGGTGTGTTGTGGATGGGTGATGGTGGGTGTGTGTTGTGTGTGGTGTGTTGTGGATGGGTGATGGTGGGTGGATGTGTTGTGGATGGGTGATGGTGGGTGGATGTGTTGTGTGGGCGTTGTGGATGGGTGATGGTGGGTGTGTGTTGTGTGTATGTGGGTTTGTTGTGGATGGGTGATGGTGGGTGGATGTGTTGTGGGTGGGGGTTGTGGATGGGTGATGGTGGTGGATGTGTTGTGTGGTGTGGGTGGGTGTTGTGGATGGTTGTGTTGTGGTGGGTGTGTGTGTGTTGTGTGGTGTGTTGTGGGTGTGTGTTGTGGGTGTGGTGTTGTTGGGTGGGTGGGTGTGTGTTGTGGGTGTGGTGTGTTGTGGATGGGTGATGGTGTGTGTTGTGTTGTGTGTTGTGGTGTGTGTTGTGGATGGGTGATGGTGGGTGTGTGTGTTGTGTGTATGGTGTGTTGTGGGTGTGTTGTGGATGTGTGTGGTGGTTGTGGATGGTGTGGTTTGTTGTGGATGGGTGATGGTTGTGGATGCGTTGTGGATGGGTGATGGTGGGTGGATGTGTTGTGGGTGTGGTGTGTGTGTGGGTGTGGTGTGGTGTGTGTGTGTGTTGGTGGGTGTGTGTTGTGGGTGGGTGTGGTGGATGTGTGTGTTGTGTGGTGTGTTGTGGATGGGTGATGGTGGGTGGGTGTGTTGTGGATGTGGATGGTGGATGTGTGTGGTGGGTGTGTTGTGGGTGGGGGTGATGTTGTGGGTGGGTGTGTTGTGGATGGGTGTGTTGTGGATGGATGTGATGTGTATGTGGGTGGGTTGTGGATGGGTGATGGTGGGTGGATGTGTGTGTGATGGGTGGATGTGTTGTGGGTGTGGTGTGGTTGTGGATGTGTTGTGTGTATGTGGTTTGTTGTGGATGGGTGATGGTGGGTGTTGTGTGTGTTGTGGGTGTGGTGTGTTGTGGATGTGTGTTGTGGGTGTGGTTTGTTGTGGATGGGTGATGGTGAGGTGGATGTGTGTGTGTGGGTGGTGGGTGGATGTGTTGTGGGTGTGGTGTGTTGTGGATGTGTGTTGTGGGTGTGGTTTGTTGTGGATGGGTGATGGTAGGTGGATGTGTTGTGGATGGGTGATGGTGGGTGGATGTGTTGTGGGTGTGGTGTGTTGTGGATGTGTGTTGTGGGTGTGGTTTGTTGTGGATGGGTGATGGTGGGTGTGATGTGTTGTGGATGGGTGATGGTGGGTGTTGTTGTGGGTGATGGTGTGTTGTGGGTGTGGGTGTGTGTGATGGGTGTGGTGTTGTGGGTGTGTGTTGTGGATGGGTGATGGTGGGTGGTGTGTTGTGGGTGTGGTGATGGTGGGTGTTGGTGTGTGGTGTGTGTGTGGTGGGTTGTGGTGGGTGTGAACTGTTGTGATGTGTTGTGGTGGTTGTGTGGTGTTGTGTTGTGGTGTGTGACCCACTACCACCCCTTGTGTTGGGGTTGTGGATGTGTGATTGTGGTGTGATGTGTTGGTGGGTGTGGTGTTGTGGTGGTGCTGATGTTGTGGACCTTGTTGGTGGGGTGGGTTGTGGATGGGTTGATGGTGGTGGTGTGTGGGGTTTGTGGGTGTGGGGGTTTGTTGTGGATGCTTGTGTTGTGGTGTGATGTGGTGGTGTTGTGTTTGGGTGTGGTGGTGTTGTGGATGTGTTGTTTGTGTGGTGTGTTGTTGCCTGGTGGATGGGGTGCTGGTGTGGTGTGTTGTGTTGTGGGGTGGGTGTTGTGGGTGTGGGGGGTTGTGGGTGTGTGTTGTGGGTGTGGTGTGTTGTGGATGTGTGATGTGGGGTGGGTTGTGGATGGGTGATGGTGTGTGGTGTGTGTTGTGTGGTGTGGATGTGTTGTGGATGGTGTGTTGTGGATGTGTGTTGTGGGTGTGGTTTGTTGTGGATGGGTGATGGTGGGTGGATGTGTTGTGGGTGTGGTGTGTTGTGGGTGTGTGTTGTGGGTGTGGTGTGTTGTGGGTGTGTGTTGTGGGTGTGGTGTGTTGTGGATGGGTGATGGTGGGTGGATGTGTTGTGGGTGTGGTGTGTTGGGTGGGTGGTGTGTTGTGGGTGTGGGGGGTTGTGGATGTGTGTTGTGGGTGTGGTTTGTTGTGGATGTGGGGTGGTGATGGGTGTAGGTGGATGTGTTGTGGATGGGTGATGGTGGGTGTCATGGTGAGCTGCTTTCATTTAACGTTGTTTGTCCTTTCTCATTATTTCTCGATCTTTCATCCATTAGTTGTTACTTTCCTTCATTCTTTCTATCTTTCAGTGACACTGAGAGCTAAGTAGCAGGTCACTATTCGACATGAATCAAAATGCATATTACAGTACTGAAGGGCTAGTGAGTAAGATAGAACAATAATGCTCTGATTAGTTAACTCAGTGAGTGGAGGGAGCATGTGTCCAAACCAGCCACAAATCCCACTTATGATTCCTGGTCTACATTGTAATACACTAAAGCAAAGCACCCTTATAAACGTTTACTACACTGTTTTTGCATTTTTCCCATGTTAATACTATGCATTTACCATAGTTTACAATGCTTTTTTTATGCTTCCAATACCTCTCTGTGCTTTTACCATGCTTGCACTGTGCTTTATTACACTTCACTATGCTTGCACTGTGCTTTATTACACTTCACCATGCCTGCACTTTATTACACTTCGCTATGCTTTCACTGTGCTTTATTACACTTTTCCATGCTTGTACTGTGCTTTATTACACTTCACTATGCTTGCACTGTGCTTTATTACACTTCACCATGCTTGCACTTTATTACACTTCGCTGTGCTTTCACTGTGCTTTATTACACTTCACCATGCTTGCACTGTGCTTTATTACACTTCACTGTGCTTTCACTGTGCTTTATTACACTTCACCATGCTTGCACTGTGCTTTATTACACTTCACTGTGCTTTCACTGTGCTTTATTACACTTCACCATGCTTGCACTGTGCTTTATTACACTTCGCTGTGCTTTCACTGTGCTTTATTACACTTCACCATGCTTGCTCTGTGCTTTATTACACTTCACTGTGCTTTCACTGTGCTTTATTACACTTACCATGCTTTCACTGTGCTTTAATTACCTTCACCATCTTGCTCTGTGCGTATATACACTTCCCTGTGCTTTCACGGTGCGTTAATTACACTTCACCATTGCTTTCCACTGTGCTTTTACACGCACTGTGCTTTCACTGTGCTTTATTACACTTCACAATGCTTGCACTGTGCTTTATTACACTTCACAATGCTTGCACTGTGCTTTATTACACTTCACCATGCTTGCACTGTGCTTTATTACACTTTGCTGTGCTTTTACTGTGGGAGGCTTTTCTAAGGATGTCCCCATTCTGTTTTCTCTCTCTCTCTTTCTCTCTCAGGCAGGACATTACGAGGGAAAGCCTTCTACAATGTGAACGGGTCAGTCTATTGCGAAGAGGATTACATGGTAAAAACAGCAAAGCCTGACCTCTCTGTATGTAAAAGCTGGGCCAGCAGAGTTAAAGATCTACAAATACATGTACTGAAATAAACCTAATAAATCCCATGACAAAGGTTTTGCCATTGATAAAGACTTGGAGATTTGCCATTGTAATTTATTACGTTTCTTAGTATTTAAGAATTGAGCACTACTGAGTGTTTTCATAGTTAGGGGGTTCAAATGGGGTTCAAATGTTACATGATGTGACTGGAATGAGGAAGGATGTTCAGTTCCCCGGCACTTGGGATTCTCCAGACAAGTCAAAGCAGCACAAAGCCGGAGAGGCAGTTCTATTGATAACTCCGTATCAAAGTAATGCAGAACCATGGGGCAATGCCTACAATTTCACTATCGATGTATTGGTGCATCGATTAATCAATGCTATGAAATGGATAAAAAAAAAACTAAAAAACCCTGCAGTAATACATATGGAGCTGCGGATTACTGTGTAACATTGCTAATAGCACTTTAAAAACTATTATGCATATTAAATTGATGACATCATTTTATGCATATAGTAATGTGTGTGTGGTGAATGTGTGTGTGTGTGTGTGTGTGTGTGTGTGTGTGTGTGTGTGTGTGTATTATATATATTATATATATTAAATAATTTAATTAAATTACAGTTTCAAAAGTCTTTTTTTTTTTTAACTACCGTAATCATGTTGATTTGTACCAGTTGGGGGGTCAAAGCAAAAAAAAAAAATGAATGGGGTTCAAATGAATAAATTTGTTTGAAGTTTTGCAGGGTGCCGTCTCATTAATTGGTCACGCAAATTAATTGTGTTACCGGAGTATCCCAAACATTACTCACTTTACTTTCTTGCCATCTTACCTGAGACAATAATCGGAAGGCACTGTAGCTCGGTCGATACAATTTGTAATTGTAGCACAACGCTCTTAACTAGCCCTGCACAGATGCAGTGCCATCAGTAAACACCTTAAACACTGCCTTAAAATATAACAAACCCCATTCAAGAGCAGTTAAAATGGCACTTGAGAAATCAGCTGGCTCTTCTTCAGCTGGGCTTGTATTTATGTGTTTTAGTTCTCTGGATTCCAGGAAGCTGCTGAGAAGTGCTGTGTGTGTGGGCATCTCATTCTAGAAAAGGTGAGCAGAGACACGAAAAAAACCCAACTACAGAATCAAAAAGGTCCTTGCAATCCTAACAAATACGAAACCAAGTCAAGCAGACGGACTTTTCGGCCAATAGTGCCACTGAAGAAGGTACTAGCTGAAATATCAGGGCTGGCACAGTTGAAAGGTCACGTTGTCACACGGTTGAATGGAATGAGTAAAGCTGTTCACAATCTAGCAGATTTAGGTAAATTACAGCTTCACTGTCAGGAGCCAGAGTGCGATGTTTCATGAACACGTCCTATTAATAAGACCTGCGACTCACAGGTGAGATGTATTCATGCTGTGATGTGAATCTGTTCATTCAGAGAATACTTACCAGGGGTCTGATTGTTCAAACTCCTGGCTAATAATAATAATAATAATAATAATAATAGACTTCATTGAGGGGAGTTCTGAACCCCAGGACTGAGTGCTGCAGCAGGGCTAGTGTGAGTTGCTAACTCTGTGATAACTCAATATTGCAGCAAAAACAACCACTTACACTGAAAACTGGCCATTTTACCCCTATACCAGCAATGGTGTGGGGGTAAAACAGATGGTTTTTAGTCCCAAACAACATGGTTTTACAAAACAACACAGTAGAGTGATTATTATTAATTAAAACTGACTTTTTGGACATTCACTTTGTCAGCTACACCACTCACCTCCTGACCGGCATGAATACAGAGAGATCAGATTGGAAAAAAAACAGAACAGACAGCAAACCTTGAAGTACACAGGCACAGCATGGTATTGCAAATGCTCCTTCTGGAGCTGGTTAAAATGACTTTTGGAGCTACTGTTGTAACTTTTTCTTTCTTTGGGTTCAGATTTTACAGGCTCTGGGGAACAGCTATCACCCTGGCTGTTTCCGCTGTGTCATCTGCAACAAAGCCCTCGATGGCGTTCCTTTCACTGTGGACTTCTCCAACAAGGTGTACTGTGTCACTGACTACCACAGGTAGCAATCCTGCTGAACTATATAACACTGTACAAAACTACAGCAGCTACCCAACATGGTGTCTGTATGAAGTTGTAATCTAATGCGCTGGCATTGCCTGCTGTGTGCTGGGTAGAGCCTTGCTGTGCTGTGCTGTACACAGGGCAATGCTGGCGGGACCGTACGATGTAAAACCCTGTACAGAACTACCCAACAATTCTATACATGGGAAAACACTCTAAACTTGGATTCAGAGGTCTTACTGTACCTTCCCGATTTGATCTTTTATAGATGGGTGCCCTCGTGTCTGATCTGTAAACTACTCCCACTCTGAACCAAGGTGCTAGCACCACCTACTGTATCATAAAAATATTACTTCAGTTTTTACATCTGTCTTTCTAGAGAACCGCTTGTCGGACCTTCTTTGGCACAAGACATTGAGAGTGTCAGAATCTGGGGGTGTGAATCTCACGCTTATCAACTTGTTCATGGTACAGACGAGTTTGATTTTATATTTATTTATTTTTAGGATATTCGCACCAAAATGTTCCTCCTGCGGTCAGCCTATTCTACCTGCAGGGGTAAGCATTTGCTCACTCTGGGTTTCTTCATTATAATATTCATATATTTGTTAATTATGATATCATTTACTGAAATATTTCTTTGACTCTGTAATTCTAGCTACAGTTTTAAATACAGTCTAATAGTTGGTTTAATAGGGGGATGTTTATTTAACCATTATTATTATTATTATTATTATTATTATTATTATTATTATTATTATTATTTCTGGGTTTAAACAATAATTAAACGAACCCCACATGTTTAAAATGGTTTTGTTTAATGTATGTTAAGTGTCAGGTGTCTCTCTCTGTCATGTTGGGATTGTGTTTCATTCTCTTGCACTCTATATATGATGGACCCTCCCTCTGCCCTCTCCCTGCACCTCAGTATCGTATGGTATTTCTCAGTTAATCTATGGTGTGTCGGGTGTCTCTGATAATATGTTTCTAAGTGTTGGGTGTCTCTCTCTATCATGTTGGGATTGTGTTTCATTCTCTTGCACTATTTGCTGTGGGAGGGGGGGGTCTGTCAGAGAATGAAGCACGGTTAGAGGGACCCACAGTAGTCAATAAATGTAAGTAAAAAAGATGAAACCTTGATATTAATACTTAATGTTTTATAGAACCTGGTGTTGTTTATGTTTGGAATGCTTTGTCGTTGACTGCCCCGACACAGTGTAGATCTACACTCCTCAGAGATATTATAAGGGTTGCTGCTGCTAATAGGATCCAATGGGGATGGGATTGTAATGTACTTTTACAAACTGAGAAAGGCTTCTAGTTCAACTCTCTTTCAGTATTACTATAATAAATGACCCTGATCATTGTTAAATAAACTGATCTCTGGTACCTCCAGGGGCAGGTTAAACCAAATTTATAAGATGGATTTTAATTACAATGATAAAATTGTTTTTTTTTTTTATATATAAGGAATCTCTATATATATATATATATATATATATATATATATATATATATATATATATAAACAATTTCGTAATCGTAATTATTTGTAGTCTGGATAAAAGTAATCCAGCAGCTACATTTTCTGAAAAAACTGATCAAAACAATTCAAATAAAAGTAATCTCGATCACAAAATATAGGGTTACAACATCCGTATCACGTTGATGTAGATTAAACGTTTTGAAAAACCAGCCCCTGGTGCGCCTGGAGTTGATCAGGTTTATAGTAGCTTCACGAACAGCAGTGCCCTCGCCTCCTCATCCTGTTTAAAGTAGCTTTACGAACAGCAGCGTCCTCGCCTCCTCATCCTGTTTAAAGTAGCTTTACGAACAGCAGCGTCCTCGCCTCCTCATCCTGTTTAAAGTAGCTTTACGAACAGCAGCGTCCTCGCCTCCTCACCTGTGTTCATTGTGTTTCCAGGGCTCGGAGGAAATATTCAGAGTGGTCTCCATGAATAAAGATTACCACTTCGAGTGCTACCACTGTGAGGTGAGACAGGGGCTTGAAGCCATTAATATAGCCAATGTACATTGCAACCAATGTCCTGATACAACCAATTTTCTACATGCTTCTGGACAAGTTTTATAGTCACTTATTGAAAATGAATTCTTATAATACGAATTCACTTAAATAATTTCCTGGTAGTGCAAATTATTTTGAATAAATAATTAATATGGGGTTGAAAAGTAACGTGATCGAATGGGACATGTTTCAAGTGCACTTCATTTGCAATGTATACCTTTTAAAAGTTCACGTACAGCTGTGTTTAATAAACTATAAAGCACTCTTGCATTTATAATGCTTTTCATTATTGTGTAATTTAAATTTGTTCCTGTAAATTCAATTGAAGCTGACAGTATGTATTCGTTGCACACTGATGATAATACAGATTACTGATGACACATTTTGGTACTGGACTGTTGAAATTTGTATTATTGAGAGGTGACCTGTATATTCAAATTTTGATGCTAAGAAATATCAAACCTTTTGTGCTTAATTGTGGCTGAATTTGAGAGGGTCTACCTAAATAGTGAGCCATATACAGGTAGACAAAAGTAAATTACTTAATTAAATCTGTTGTCATGAGTAAATGATTCATTCTTCATGGGAAAGTTCAGATAATCAATTCAAGGGTATAGACATAAACTCAGAGCCACGATACTCTCTCAACACTTGAAACTATAGTGTATTCTTAACAGGACTGTGGGACACGGCCTGCAGCTTTATTGAAACTAAACTCTTTTCAGAATGAGGTAAACTGACACAGACACCAAGAATAAATGATATCATAGTGTCAAAATGAACATGATTGTGGAGCACATTTTGACATCTCCTGTGTCTGTCTGCCTCTAGGACTGTGGGATGCAGCTGAGCGATAAGGAAGGTCAACAGTGCTTCCCATTGGAGGGACACCTGCTGTGTCACTGCTGTCACCTGAGGAGAGCCAGCGTGCAGCCACAAACACCTTCCCTCGGCTACAACCACTGAGGCCCTGGGGTTCCACCCTACCTTCCGTATGCACCTGCTATTCCTTCCCCTGGGAAAAGAACCTACAGGGACAGGCAAACAAACATAGTGTAAAACAGCTCTGATTCCCTACGGAACGAGCAGAGGAACAATCTTCTCTACAGCAGAAGGTGTTACTGGTTTCAGAACTTATTTATATAATAATAATTATATTAAAAATATATTTTTGTTCCCCATTACATTAAATATAAATCTGTCGGGAGTAGGAAACGAAAAGCACCTTGGTCCCCCCTCATTACAGAAAGAGTAGTAGAACAGGTGCAGTTGATTTCACACTTCATTCATACACTGGATTCCTTTGAATCTTTTTCAAATTGTGTCGTTTTATAAATTGTGTTATGTGAACAAATACAAACGTAGGCATTTTTGCCTCAAAATACATTTCAGTGCTTGTTACAAATACTGTGTGCCCCAGCACTACTTTATAAGAATTTCTAGAACGAGGAAAGGCCATTTGGCCCACCTATACTTGCTCACTTAATGCAAGCACAGACCATTAACGCTCAGGAGAAAACAAAAAAAACCCTAACCAGGTTAGCAAGGGAAATTAAACCTCTGGGAATCCGTGGCTAAACGGACCGCCCTTCCTCCAGACAGCTAGCTAAAGGTCTTATTGGTCACAGAGAGGGTTATACAGTATTGTTCATGACAGCATCCAGTCTATTCTTGAAGGATCAGATAGTCTCTGCTTCAACAGCAGCCGTTTCAATGGCTCACCACCCTTTCCGTGAAAAAGCTCCTTCTCCCTTCGGTTCTGAATGTGCCGCCCTTCAGCTTCTACCTGTGGCCCCTGGTTCTGTTTTGTGTGAAAAATAATTCTCAGCAGTTACTTGAACCCCTTGACAATTTTAACCCTTTGCGGTCCTATGCTTGACCGGGTCAGACATTACAATTTTCCCTTTCCGGTCTGGCATCATCAAAAAGACGTCAAGCGCAGGTCTCTAGTCATTTTTTTTCTCCGGGGAAAGCAGAGAAGACCTTTCAATAGCCGAGTGAGCCGAGAGAAGCCGGGAAAAAAAAAAGGGCCGGATCTGAGCAAAACACACAGCCTCAGCACCACCGCCATAAACAAACAAGGTCGCTGCTTCTGCACCCAGCGCTCAGAACATCACAGACACCTGCAGGGCTTTGAGATGTTACACTAATAAAATAATGACTTGGATCACGTTATTGAGGAGTTTGGTGATAAAACGAGTGATCAGGAGAGGATTTATCAGTGCGCACGTCTATAAAGAGGTGTGTGAAAAATACAGTCAACAAGGGGTGGGGCTTGGCTGGAGATGCAGTACTGAGTGTGCTGTTGATATGCAGGGCCTGTTAAACCTGTTTTACTTTGAATAAAATTACTTTTAAACGGCACGTGAAAATAAATTGGACCCGACGCGCCTGACAGGCTCTGAGTAAATGGACCATGAAGGGTTAAATACCTCCATTAAGTCCCTTTGGCTCTCCTCATTTCTAGGATATACAGATTCAGCTTTTTCAGTCTATTTTCATATGCCCTTCAATCCTGGGATTAATCGTGGTACTCTCTCCAATGCCTCAATGTCTTTCTTATGCTATAGGGACCAGAACTGGACGCAGTATTGTAGGTGTGATTGTACCGGTGCATTGTATAATTCTAATGTAACCTATCTAGATTTGAATTCAACTGCCTTGGCTATATAACCTAACATTCTATTTACCTTTTTTTAGCTATGCACTAAGAACATAAGAACATAAGAAAGTTTACAAACGAGAGGAGGCCATTCGGCCCATCTTGCTCGTTTGGTTGTTAGTAGCTTATTGATCCCCAAATCTCATCAAGCAGCTTCTTGAAGGATCCCAGGGTGTCGGCTTCAACAACATTACTGGGGAGTTGATTCCAGACCCTCACGATTCTCTGTGTAAAAAAGTGCCTCCTATTTTCGTTCTGAATGTCCCTTTGTCTAATCTCCATTTGTGACCCCTGGTCCTTGTTTCTTTTTTCAGGCTGAAAAAGTCCCTTGGGTCGACACTGTCAATACCTTTTAGTATTTTGAATGTTGTTTTAGGTCGCCACATAGTCTTCTTTGTTCAAGACTGAACAGATTCAATTCTTTTAGCCTGTCTGCATATGACATGCCTTTTAAGCCCGGAATAATTCTGGTCGCTCTTCTTTGCACTCTTTCTAGAGCAGCAATATCTTTTTTATAGCGAGGTGACCAGAACTGAACACAGTATTCAAGATGAGGTCTTACTAATGCATTGTACAGTTTTAACATTACTTCCCTTGATTTAAATTCAACACTTTTCACAATGTATCCGAGCATCTTGTTAGCCTTTTTTATAGCTTCCCCACATTGTCTAGATGAAGACATTTCTGAGTCAACAAAAACTCCTAGGTCTTTTTCATAGATTCCTTCTCCAATTTCAATATCTCCCATATGATATTTATAATGTACATTTTTATTTCCTGCGTGCAGTACCTTACACTTTTCTCTATTAAATGTCATTTGCCATGTGTCTGCCCAGTTCTGAATCTTGTCTAGATCATTTTGAATGACCTTTGCTGCTGCAACAGTGTTTGCCACTCCTCCTACTTTTGTGTCGTCTGCAAATTTAACAAGTTTGCTTACTATACCAGAATCTAAATCATTAATGTAGATTAGGAATAGCAGAGGACCTAATACTGATCCCTGTGGTACACCGCTGGTTACCACACTCCATTCTGAGGTTTTTCCTCTAATCAGTACTTTCTGTTTTCTACATGTTAACCACTCCCTAATCCATGTACATGTGTTTCCTTGAATCCCAACTGCGTTCAGTTTGAGAATTAATCTTTTGTGCGGGACTTTGTCAAAAGCTTTCTGGAAATCTAAATAAACCATGTCATATGCTTTGCAATTATCCATTATCGATGTTGCATCCTCAAAAAAATCAAGCAAGTTAGTTAGGCACGATCTCCCTTTCCTAAAACCATGTTGACTGTCTCCCAGGACCCTGTTACCATATAGGTAATTTTCCATTTTGGATCTTATTATAGTTTCCATAAGTTTGCATATAATAGAAGTCAGGCTTACTGGTCTGTAGTTACCTGGTTCAGTTTTGTTTCCCTTTTTGTGGATCGGTATTACGTTTGCAATTTTCCAGTCTGTCGGTACCACCCCTGTGTCAAGAGACTGCTGCATGATCTTGGTTAGCGGTTTGTAAATAACTTCTTTCATTTCTTTGAGTACTACTGGGAGGATCTCATCCAGCCCAGGGGATTTGTTTATTTTAAGAGCTCCTAGTCCCTTTAACACTTCTGCCTCTGTTATGCTAAAGTTATTTAAAACTGGATAGGAACTGGATGACATGTGGGGCATGTTGTCAGTATCTTCCTTTGTAAAAACTTGTGAAAAGTAATCATTTAATATATTTGCTATTTTTTTTCTTCCTCTACGATTTTGCCATTTGTATCTCTTAAACATTTAATCTCCTCTTTGAATGTTCTCTTGCTGTTGTAATATTGGAAAAACATTTTGGAATTGGTTTTAGCTCCCTTAGCAATGTTCATTTCTATTTCTCTCTTGGCCTTTCTAACTTCCTTTTTGACTTGCGTTTGCAGTTCTGTGTACTCTTTCTGCATACTTTCTTTTTGGTCCTTTTTTAATGCTCTATAAAGTGCCTTTTTTCGCTGAATATTTTTTTTAATTGATCTATTAAACCATTTTGGCAATTTAGTTTCACATTTAGATTTGTCTACTTTAGGGATGTAATTGTTTTGCACCTCTAGTACTACATTTTTGAAGAACAACCATCCTTCTTCTGTGGGTGTTTTCTCTATTTTACTCCAATCTACTTCTATTAGTCTCTGTTTCATACCTTCATAGTTTGCTTTTCTAAAATTGTAAACCTTAGCTTTAGTCATTACTTTTGGGGATTTAAAAAACACTTCAAATGAGACCATGTTGTGGTCTGAGTTTGCCAGTGGTTCTCTGACCTCTGTTTTAGTTATTCTGTCTTCGTTATTTGAAAAGACTAAATCAAGGCATGCCTCCCCTCTAGTGGGTGCCTTCACAAATTGTGTTAGGAAGCAGTCATTTGTCATTTCCACCATTTCTATTTCATCCTTCGTGCTCCCCACCGTGTTTTCCCATTTTATTTGGGGGAAGTTGAAATCCCCTATTAGTATGGCTTCTCCTTTGCTACACACATTTCTAATGTCATTGTATAACAGATTATTGTGCTCACCGTCTGAATCTGGCGGTCTATAGCTTGCTCCTATTATTATGGCTTATTACTAGGTGGCTTAGCGATTCATACGCTATTCCCCCAACTCCTTTTCATATTTTGTTACTATTCATGCTGTACTTTTACGCCCTGTATGCAAGACTTTGCCTTTATTACATTCAATTTCATCTGCCATGTCAGCCCAAGCTTGAGTCTTGTCTCAGTCTCTTTGTATTATTGAAGTTGCTGATTGAGAGTGGGCTACCCCTCCCAGTTTTGTGTCGTCTGCATATTTGCGTAGTTTACTGATTATGACTTTTAATCAAAACTTGTAAAATACGTTCGCGTCTCTCATTCAGTGCATCATTCACCCGAGCCCCTCTGAGTTTTGCTGTAGTTATTTCTGCTTTCAGACTTTATTGTCATTTATCTGGGGTTGAGCTGCCACAACTCTTAAGTTTGATGGCGGTATAGAACTCGGTTCAGAGTCCCGCGTGGGTCTGATTTTTACAACCCGCTTCTGACCCAGACCTGCTCCTACAGGACCTGACCTGAACCCACTGCAGCACTGTCTTCTACCAGCGACCCAACCCACTTTAATAAAACAAGCGGCAAAACAAACAGAGAACGATACTGCTTGGCCAGCTGCCCTCCCCAATCGCCTTCTGCTTTAGTGCTGGAAGTAGCGGGACAGTTACCGTCTACTACATTATTTGTGAAAGAGTTACAGACCAGTGTGCTGAAAGGACAAAACATTTTTGGTGATTCAAAGTCAGACCCGAGCCTGACCTGAAATAAAAAATGTTGACCTGACCCGCAAACCACAAAACAGTTCACCTTCCAACCCGATCCCGACCCGCTTTTGCTGGTCACTCAGGGGTACCAGACCCGATGCAGGGCTAACTTGGTTTGCCCTCCAGGTGCACTTCTTCCTTCCTTCCTGTGTCCCAGATAATGGGACACCTCCTGACCCCCACATACACGGTTCCCTCAGCCTACAGAACATAGTGAGAGGCTGTTATCTAGGTAAGGAAGTAAAGAAGTGCATCTGGAGAGCAAGTTCAGCACCTCCATCAAACTTTGTGTTGTGGCAGCAGTAGGATGAAATGGCTTCATCCCCAAATAAATGAAAATAAATAAGTCTAGAACAAAATACAGAAACTAGCGTGGAGGAAGACTTGGAGGGAAGGAGGCACTTGTTCACAGAGAGTGGTGAGGGGGTGGCAGCTGTGTTGTTGATACTGAATCATTGGGATCCGTCAAGACTCAACTTGAGTTTTGAGATCGTCGGAACCAGGCGATCACTGAGGGGCAGAATGGCATCCTCCGATTTTGTAGATTTTCTTCTGTTAAAGTAGATTTTTTTTTTAGCTACTAAGAGGGGCGAGTATGGATTTTGAAACCTTGGCTTGCCCCAAACTGAACATTCCATAGTAATCCCTTGTGTTACTTGAGAGATCTCCTACTTTGGTACAAGGGAAGCATTTCCTTTATGACTTCCCCAGTAGTTAGGGGCTAAAAGTCCTCTAGTTAAAACAAACAGGTCAATGTTAAAGCACAAAAAAATAGACTGATTTACTGCTAGTTTTTTGTTGCACTGTGTGTTCAGTTACAGTATACCACAGGTATTTTATTCCACCCGTTTAAAAGGTACCAGTATTTAAATGTTAATATTCTTCACTGTACGGTAAATGCTCTGTGAGGTTTACAATACTTTGTGACACAGTCTGCTCACTGGACTAGATTACATTTTAACTGCAGTTTGAACTTCATTTCATAGACTGTACTAGAATTCTGGCAAGTAAAAATGAAGTGCTGTATAATACAAACACTGTAAGCAAACAGGAATCCTGTGCCTCTGTTTGTAAAGCAAGACCTGTTGTGTTTAGAAACTTGTTTACTGTATTTGTTTGTTTCTTTTACTAGCAATTATTTTGCACTTTTACTGACTGCATTTTGTTTTAATTGCTACTTTTTCTTTTTAAGAGTTTGTATGCTGTTCTATTTGTTTTGCTATTGCATATTATTTAAGTGGCATGACTGACATATTCTTTTAAGTGTGTATTTATACAGAGGTTATCCAGATGTGTTGAACTGAGTTTATAAATCCACTGACAGACGTTTGGAGGTCTTTCTCAGTGAGAATGATTTAGTAGAAATATTTGTCATTGAGATAGACTTTCCAGTCAAAACATGTCAGTGAATTTGAATTTTAGTATTTCTAAGTAGTATTTTCTGTAAAGAAACATCTGTAAATATTATAAAACCAGGAAGAAAACAATTAGGCAGACAAACCCACAAAAAAAAAGTATTTCACTCTGCAGGGGTCCAGCGCGGTTTAGCAAGACCGGTTCCAGGCCTGCCTTCAGAAAAGCTGACAAACTCGAATGCAGTTCCAGCTACTGAACCTTGATCACAAAGCTTTAGGGGCTAATCAGGTTCATAAAATCAAGTGATTAGTTAATTGACTTCACTTCATTTGGGTTAGAGACCGTTAGAAGTGTATTCTTATTTTCAAAGTAGTGTTTTAACCTGTGTTTACATACAGTTCTTAATTTTAAAAATAAAATAAAAATTCCTTTAAAACTGTTCTTAAGTTTTGTGAATTCCACTTTGGCCTTTCCTGGAAAATGAATAACTTATGTGGGGTTTCCACAGTGATTCTTACTTCAACGAAAATCATACATTTCAGCAATAGCGTGCTGTGCTGCCATCTGTAATAAGAACATAAGAACATAAGAAAGTTTACAAACGAGAGGAGGCCATTCGGCCCATCTTGCTCGTTTGGTTGTTAGTAGCTTATTGATCCCAAAATCTCATCAAGCAGCTTCTTGAAGGATCCCAGGGTGTCAGCTTCAACAACATTACTGGGGAGTTGATTCCAGACCCTCACGATTCTCTGTGTAAAAAAGTGTCTCCTATTTTCTGTTCTGAATGCCCCTTTTTCTAAACTCCATTTGTGACCCCTGGTCCTTGTTTCTTTTTTCAGGCTGAAAAAGTCCCTTGGGTCGACACTGTCAATACCTTTTAGAATTTTGAATGCTTGAATTAGGTCGCCACGTAGTCTTCTTTGTTCAAGACTGAACAGATTCAATTCTTTTAGCCTGTCTGCATATGACATGCCTTTTAAGCCCGGAATAATTCTGGTCGCTCTTCTTTGCACTCTTTCTAGAGCAGCAATATCTTTTTTATAGCGAGGTGACCAGAACTGAACACAATATTCAAGATGAGGTCTTACTAGTGCATTGTACAGAAGTGTAAGAAATCAAACAGTGGTAGTGATGGATTGTCAAGATGCCAGTGGTATCCTGTGTACGCTTCACAAGACTACACAACAAAGTTTGTAACATTAAAAGTATAGCTCTTTTTTTATTGTTTTCTGGGTAATTTTGTGTAATTTACAAGCAGTTCATATGTTGTGTGTAGGATGTCTTGCTATCAGATATATTTCAGTTTGAACCCTTTCCAAATCTCTCTCCCCCAAACTCTCATAAATAATCTAACCACCCTCTCCAGAAACAATCGAACCAGTCCAGCATTAGACTGCAGTTTTTTCATGCAGCTGACATTGTTTTTTTCTTCCAAAACTGACCAAGCTAAAGCTGACAACTTGATGAAAAACGACACAGAACAGGCGCTGCCTCCCTCATCGATCCTTCGTTCCTAGCGAGATCTCTCAATTTGCTGAAAATAATTCTGAAAGCATATAATACAACGGGAAAGTTATTTGATATCATATCAAAGACACTGCACACTCATTTTTATTAGGCTGTAATATAAAGCTTTCTGTTCTTTATTTTTAATTTCTGACCTGCTGTTATGTCTGATTTTAAATGTGTTTAATATATATATATATATATATATATATATATATATATATATATATATATATATATATGAATGACTGAATCAGTGATTGTAAATCATGGCATGTGATTGGTTAAAAACCTCATCACAGGAGGAAAAAATAGAATAATCTGACATCCTTACCCACTGCTCAGTAGTCTTGGTTTGCCATGTGCTTGTTTCACATCACTGTCAGTCCCGCCCCTTTTCAAAGGAACGCCTTTCTCTAAAATGGTGATTCAAATGTCAGTTTTCCAACTTTCTGAAATTCAAACAAATTCAACTCAACGTAACAAATATGATATAAACTGGATTATGCAGCAGTCTGCAAACCAGACAGAGATGGATACAAAGCTTGCTAACTATGGTATTAACTTCAAAAACATGTTCTGTTAGTTATTTATTTACTCGTGTATCAGCTATATTTAAATAGAAGCTGACACACTGGGATCCTTCAAGAAGCTGCTTGAGGAGATTCTGGGCTCAATAAGCTGCTAACAACCAAACGAGCAAGTGACCTCCTCTCGTTTGTAAACTTTATGTTCTAACATACAAAACTGGCTTACAAAAACTTAAGTCTCTGAAACCTCTAGAACGATTGAACCAAACATTAGCACACATGATCCTAGTGTAGTTGTCTTTAAAAGGGTGTTCAAGGGAAGTTGCTACAATAAAAAAAAAAAAACATGTCGGCCACGTTGGATGACATCATCAACTTATAGAACTGGCTAATAACTCCTTGTAGAGTGGATATAGGGCCATGGTTACTATGGAACACATATAGCAAACCATGCATGATCTATCGAAAAATGTCACTGCCCATCACCTTTGACCTCATGTAAAACTGGTTTATAACTCTTGAGAGAGTGCAGGTAGGGTCATGGTTATCATAGAACACGTACACTAACCCATGTATGCATTCTGCACTATTTGCTAAAGTGTTTGGTACTGGAAGCCATAAAGTTGCTAAGCTCTAATTATTAATATTTTCCTTTCTGCAGAGAACTTAAAACTTGCATAAAATGAAAACTGTTGCATGAAGCTTGGTAGGGTGGTAGAGGCCTTGGGAGGTTGTGTCAAAGCGAAAAAGAAGGTCATAGATGACATGGTTTGGCAGCCATATTGGATTTTTCAAGAATGTTAAGAACATAAGAAAATTTACAAACGGAGGTCATTCGGCCCATCTTGCTCGTTTGGTTGTTAGTAGCTTATTGATCCCAAAATCTCATCAAGCAGCTTCTTGAAGGATCCCAGGGTGTCGGCTTCAACAACATTACTGGGGAGTTGATTCCAGACCCTCACAATTCTTTGTGTAAAAAAGTGCTTCCTATTTTCTGTTCTGAATGCCCCTTTGTCTAATCTCCATTTGAGACCCCTGGTCCTTGTTTCTTTTTTCAGGCTGAAAAAGTCCCTTGGGTCTTTTTGGAGAATTAAAAAAAATATATTCTTCTCGAAACCGCGTTGGAGTTGTCAAAAATACTTAAAATGTCTTTTCAGAAACCGCTATGCCTATTGAAGCAAAACTTTGCATATATAGCCTTAGCAAGGTTGTCTGTCAAGTTTGAGTCGCTACATTAAAAAAGCATGGGCACCTTGAGTCAATCAAATTTCAGCTATGGTCAATTTGCACATATTTGCGTATATTGCAGTATTTATCTAAAGCAGAATGTTGTAGACTCATGAATCTTCACAGAGCAGTATAGGCCTATGGGAATTAATGTAACCTGTCATTAAGGTCAAATGTAAACCTAGCTTTTAACTCCTTAGAGTGCAGATAGGGTCATGGTTACTATAGAACACATATAAGAACCTATATATGTTCTGTCAAAAAATCCCCTTGTCCGTGACCTCTGCCCTCTGCCAAAACTCAAATGCAAAACTTGCTTATAAATAATTTGAGAGTACAGCTATGGGCATGGTTACTATGGAACACATATAGGAAACCATGTATGTATGATCTATCAAAAATTTTCCTCGCCTGTGACCTCTGATCTCTGCAATAATCAGTTGCAAAACTGGCTTTATAACTTCTTAGAGAGTGCATATAGGGTCATGGTTACTATGGAACACATTGTGTCACGGATCCTTGGGGATGTACAAGATAATTTTATACATAAATTTGACCCTGGAACCTGGAGTTGCAAAAGTGGCTTAATATGCTTAGAGTGCAGGTACAAAGTGGCTCTCAAAAGTATTCACCCCCCCCCCCCCCCCCCCCCCCCCCCCCTGTTGGGTCCACATTTTATGTGTTACAACATGGAATCAAAATGGATTTAATTAGGAGTTTTTGCCACTGATCAACACAAAAAAAGTCCATCATGTCAAACTGAGAAATAAAATCTACAGATTGTTCTAAAATAATTACAAATATAAAACAGAAAATAACTGATTGCGTAAGTATTCACCCCCTTTGCTATGACACACCTAAATAAGCTCTGGTGCAACCGATTGTCTTTAGAAGTCACATAAATAGTTGAATGAAGTCCACCTGTGTGCAATTAAGGTGTTTCACATGATTTCAGGTTAAATACACCTGTCTCTGGGAGGTCCCACAGTTGGTTAGTACATTTCCTAACAAAAACTACATCATGAAGAAGAGGCAAATCCGGAATAAGGTTCTTCAAAAGCACCAATCAGGGGTAGGATAAAAGAACATTTTCAAGGCATTGAATATCCCTCAGAGCACAGTAAAGTCCATTATTAAGAAATGGACAGAATATGGCACAACTGTGAATCTGTCTAGAACAGGCCGTCCTTAAAAACTGAGTATCTGGGCAAGAAGGGCACTAGTCAGGGAGGCCACCAAGAGGCCTATGGCAACCTAAAGGAGTTAGTTTTCCATGGCTGAGCTGGGAGACACTGCATACTGCAACAATAGCCCGGGTGTTTCACGAAACTGGCCTTTATGGGAGAAATGCAAAAAGAAAGCCATTGTTGAAAAAACTCACGTCAGATCTCGGCCAGAGTTTGCCAGCAGGTATGCGGGAGACTGAGCTTTTTCGCCTCAACGCTAAGCGTAAGCTTAACACCGCACATCATGCGGAGAACACCATCCCTACTGTGACGTGGGGATGCTTCTCTGCGTCAGGGCCTGGAAAGCTTCGGAAGATAGAGGGCAAAATGGATGCAGCAAAGTACAAAGAAATCCTGGAGGAAAACCTGCTGAAGTCTGCAAGAGACCTGGGACTTAGGAGAAGATTCATCTTCCAGCAGGACAATGACCCCAATCATACAGCCAAAGCCACACTGGAGTGGTTTAAAAACAAAGAGCCCTGGAGTGGCCCAGTCAGTCAAAGCCCGGACCTCAATCCAATTGAGAATGTGTAAAGAGTTGAAAATTGCTGTTCATCAAAAGGTCCCCATCCAACTTGACAGAGCTTTAACAATTTTGCAAAGAAGAATGGGCAAAAATTGCAGTGTCCAGATGTGCAAAGCTGGTAGAGACTTATCCAAATAGACTCATGGCTGTCAAAGGGGCCTCTACTATATTGACTCAAGGGGGTGAATACTAATGCAATCAATTATTTTCTGTTTTGTATTTGTAATTAACTTGGAACAATTTGTAGATTTTATTTTTCACTTTGACATTATGGACTCTCTTTGTGTTGATCAGTGTCAAAAACTAATTAAATCCATTTGATTCCATGTTGTAACACAATAAAATGTGGAAAAGTCCAAGGGGGGTGTGGATACTTTTGAGAGCCACTGTGTGTGTGTGTGTGTGTGTGTTTATGTATATATGAGAAAATGTCTTCTCTGGAAATGCATCTAATGTAGTGCGTGCAAAGAGCTAGAACTACTTGCTTCATTAGAAGAAAGTGCTAAACAAATATTTATTTTATATATTTTTTAAAAAGGTACAAATCTGCTCTGGTATTTTAACTTTTGTATTTATTTCAAATTTCACATTCATTAATTGATGTTCAACACAGTATTAAAGCACAGTATATCACGATCATACTGTACAAGAGGACACTGAAATTAAAATTAAGAGATCTTCATAATACAGTATTGTATCGGTTAAACATTTAGTAAAAAAAGGAAAACCTCAGGATTATTTTATATATATTTATATATATATATATATTTATTTTTTAAACACATTTAAACTTCTACAGCTTTAAATCAAAACCAAAGATAATGCGGTTTAAAAAAACAAAACGAGTTATTCGATTCTCAAGGGTTGTCTGTAGACATTACAAACTAAAAACAAACAAATCCCTTATTTAAAACAACCCATAATTGTCTGAATTGTCAATATATATATATATCCTTTCACTAAAGCATCATGTTATACCTAATGCAAGATAGATTCCAAAATGACAAGATAGATATATAGTGACACATGCTCTGTGCAAAGATTCCTTCAAATATTACAGATCATTTTAAATAAATGCAATGGAAGGCTAGGAATAGCAGAAGGGGGTTGGCAGAGTTTGAAGGTTTGTCATCTTTTCTGAAAACTCCCTTAAATAAACACATGGAGCAAGAGATTTGGAGAGAGACTTCAACTATTTCTTAAATGACAGGGATGGATGAGAAAGCTATATTTTAGATTACTTAGGGTGACGTTAATCTTGTTTTGTTTAGTGAAGATCGCTTTGTTTTGCTGCTGTTCTGGTGTTTCTTCTTTTTACTCAATTAAAGAAAGACAGACACCTGAATACAGTTATGGTTTGAATTTGAATAGTTTGTTTTATTGTCATGGTTTTGTTTTGTTAAAGCCATGTCTGGTTTCTCTCCCCAACATAGCCCAGGAGCTCAACAGCATTTTTAAATCATTTTAGAAACTCACATTTTCATTTAATCATGGTCATGCTATTTAAATAGCTTGTTTCTCTGATTTTAAAAGTCACGGTTTTGTTTGATGGCTAGCAGATTTTTCAAAAATATATATTTGTTTCGTCTCGTTTCTCTCTTGCCCTCTAATTTACAAGGCTTGCATAATTAAACAAATCCTTATCACCTAGTTTAAAAGACAGCTCTGTTGCCGTTTGCGGTCATATTTCTGTCCCAATTAAATACCCAAACCAAAATCCTCTCTCTACACTGTTGTACATTTTGGGTCCTTAGTTTTCATCTCCCTCTTACTTAAAGTCAAATGTTGCTCGATGGCCGTTTGGTGCTCAGCGCCTTCGGTCTCTGGGCGGTGGAGTGCTCTGACTCCGGCTTCGTGTTCCCTTGTTGCTGCCCCCTCTCCCTCCACCCCGCTCCCCTCCTCCTCCCACTCCCCCTCTCCTTTGTTCTCTCCTCTTCTCCAGCTCCCTCACTCGCTCCCTCTCCGCCACCTCTTTCTCTCGCTCCTTAAGCCTCTCCCTCCTCTCCTCATCCCTCCTCTTCTCCTCCTCTTCCTGCTCTTTGCGGCGCTTGATTCGCTCTTTCATCCTTTCCGCACGCTCCTCCTCTTTCAGCACCACCTGGGGAAAGAAAGAAAATGTTAGTTTATTATAATGCTGTAATGAAAATTGTAATGCTGGACCAGGTCCGACATAGGACCGCAAAGGGTTAAGGCAAGAAATAATTTTAATTGATTTGCTACTACCAATTCTAGAATTTTAGATAAAATGGGAACACGAACATTGGCCTACAGTTAGTTAGCACTCTGGGGTCCAAGTTGATTTTTTAATTATGGATTCACCACAGCTAACTTAAGATTTTGGAACAGTACCAGAAGATTGGAAACCATTTATAATAGTGAGTGATGAAAAAACAATGTGATGATTTCAGGCTAGTTTCACACTGGTTTTGCTTGTACCTGCTTGTCTGTTAGAGGGAGCCAGTAGATGCAGGGCGCCGCTTTGGTTTTGCAGAAGAGGTCGTCCAGGAGTTTAGCTGGAGGCTCCTCTGGGGCTTTTTCTAAAATAAAGAAGAAAAACATTAGGTTATTATCATAACCCTGGTTCCCTGAAATAGAAACGCAACCATTACCTGATGGGTGTTTACTCTAAAGACCGTGAAAACCTGAAGATATCAAAGCTGCACGACAGTCCCTGCGACACAGTCTTGCCCGCCCCCAAGGGCACAAAAGTCATCCTTTTTCCTTCAAGACTGCTAATGGGTATGAATCAAAGCTGTCACGCAATATTGCACGACCTTTAAGGTTAATGGTTACATTTCTATTTCAGGGAACCATGGTTATGACAATAACTTAATGTTCCCTATCACGTATGAAATGTAACCATTACCTAATGGGTAGGAATACCAAAGCTGTCACAAGGCAATATTGCACACCAACTGGAATGCTACAAGGCTAAGCATCAAAAACCTTTGAGTGTCTGCACGTAAGACATCTCCACAAGAAACAGTACTAGGTCTAAAAATGGATGGGAGAACTTCCCCAACCATGTCCACTTTCCCAAAGGCGCTTCGACAGGGAATGTACCTTAACAACTCGTTTCGTTTCCCAGCGTTTTAGTGCAGAAGGTCCACTTGCGGCACAAGTTCGCTATAGAAAGAATGACAAATGGGAATGGGATTAAGCCCACGGCCACGTGTGACAGATGCACCCTGGAATAAAGCCCATGAAGTTACCATGCCCCTGAAGAAATGGGCAGTGAGATTCTTGGAGGGGGCAAGTTGGCTCCCCGTCTCCTATTATACAGAACCAGAGGGGACAGTGGGTTGATTACCCCGAGAGGCAAAGAGATCTCTCTGCTCTCCCGAATCTCTACCAAATGAGGCTCACATCATACTTGAAACTGCAAGCGCTAGTCAAAAAGGAAGTTAGAAAGACCAAGAGAGAAATGAACATTGCCAAGGGGGCTAAACCAATTCCAAAAAGGTTTTCCAATATTATAACAGCAAAAGAACATTCAAGGAGGAAGTAAAATGTCTAAGAGATACAAATAGCAACATCATAGATGAAGAGAAAAAAAAATTGCAAATATATTAAATAATTACTTTTCACAAGTTTTTACAAAAGGAGGATACAGACAACATGACCCATATGTCCCTATCCGGTTTTAAATAACTATTGTAATGAGGCATAAGTGTTAAAGGGACTAGGAGCTCTTAAAATAAACATATCCCCTGGGTCGGATGAGATCCTCCCAATAGTACTCAAAGAAATGAAAGACGTTATTTACAAACGTCAGAGCAGACAGGGGTTGTACCGACAGATTGGAGAATTGCTAACATGACACAGATCCAAAAAAAAGGAGACAAAACCAAACCAGATAACTACAGACCAATAAGCCTGACTTCTATTATATGCAAACTTATGTAAACTATAAGATCCAAAATGGAAAATTACCTATATGGCAACAGTATCCTGGGAGACAGTCCGCATGGTCTTTAGGAAAGGGAGATCATGTCTAACTAACTTGCTTGATTTTTTTGAGGATGCAACATTGACACTCCGTTGTACTGTTACCTATTAACGGTTTCGTATACTGGTACCAAATGTATCGAACAAGTCTTACACCAAAACTGTTTTTCGGGACGTATTTTCTACATATAAATAGTTTAACTATTCGTCATCCCTAAGTTCCTTTTAGGCACGTGTACCTAATCCCCCTCACAATGTTACATCTTTGTCTTTTCATGATCTAATCTCCTCTTGGGGTCTGACCCTCACACCATTGGGCAACACATGGTGTCCGAGTCGTAAGCCAAGGATACGATAAGGATTTAGATTATCTCATTAATGATTTAGATTCTGGTATAGCAAAGCATAACATGGTTTATTTAGATTTCCAGAAAACTTTTGACAAAGTCCTGCATAAAAGATTAATTCTCAAACTGAATGCAGTAGGTTTTCAAGGAAATGCATGTACATGGATTTAGGGAGTGGTTAACATGAGGGATCCTGCAGTGACTCCGCGTATCCAAGTTGATATGATCTGTTTCCTCTTCAGACGGCAGGTCCAAAAGGTGGGGCCCGTCCACATGCGTACGGCACTCTCCTCCACAAACACAATGGATCTACTTTGACAGCCTTGTCGTACCTTGGGCCGAACATGACCCCTGCCCCGGCCCAACCAGTTCATGGCCATTACCAATTGTGAGCACATTCCAATTACCATTAGAGTATTGCCAGCCATGCCCAATGGCGTTCTTCGTCATGTTCCCTACGGGTGGATGTATCGAATACCATTTTGGTTTGTGTATGTTCTGATTCTTTCGGTCGACACCTCAGGATTTTGTCGAAGCATTACCACGACGTTATTTGTCAACGGTTCTGTCGTTGCCTAAGACACCGTTTTATCACTTTCGTTAGAGTGCGGTTTCGTGCATGAGACGTATGCGTCTCGACACACTCGGGCGTCGACGCGAGAATAAAACGTCTTTTTTTTGGATGGTCGTAGATCCCTTGTGTTCGTGTCGAAACTATCTTGATTAGAACACAAAGTACTGAAACCTCAGTAGGAGGTAACCAGTGGAGTACCCATGGAAGTGGATTGGTAACCAGTGGGTACCACAGGGATCCAGTGCATAACATTTCGTCTACCTAATAAATCCCAATTCCCCACTAGCTACCACATCTCAGTGGCCTCCACCACATGCCACGTCAGCACCATCAACCCTCACCCAACACCCCCTACCGACACAACAGCAAGTCCGAGCCCACATACACCTAGCTAAACTCACCCCCCCCCCACCCGAACAACACGACACACCAAAAAAAAGACCCCACCCCTACTACACTTCAAACATAATGCCCACAACTAAGCGGAAAAAACCGACAGCTGATGCGTTTCAACTCCCCCAACGGCCTGGCTGTATTGATTTTATTTTGTTTGTGTGTCCGTCCAATATATTCGATCGACAACCATCAAGCTTCCTGGGAAAATAATACACCACGAGGAGGTTCAATAAGAAATAGCAACCCAGGCACGTCCTCGCCAAGAAAAAGAGAGCACACAAACACGACCATCCACCAAGTCAAAAACCAGTGGACTATTCTCTGCATAGCTTGAGTCCTAACAGCCTTCGTAATGGTGCTGCAAACAGTTGCCAAGACAGCAACGGGATTCTGTGGCAAATACTGCAAGCAATCTCAGCCAAAGCACGTATCTCTGTCAACGCAGAGCTGCTGAGCCCAGCAGCTGCGCTCTTATTTCTGCAGAAAAAAAACCTATCTAAGACAAAAAAAGCCGCACTTACATCGACCTCAGCACCTATTAAGGTTTTGGGGTCTTTAGGAGGTGAACACCCATACAGTAATGGTTACACTTCATACTTGATAGGGAACTTTAATCACAATTGGCAAACGGCTATCAAGTCTTTCTCAAATGTCTTCAATTCAATGACATTGAGAAAGACTTCTATTCAAAATGTTTGTTATATTAATTTATACTAGTTTATTTTAACTGAAGACATTGAAATGACTATGCGAACTTCTAGTCGAAACAACTGTCTTTGAATTTACTAGGTCTTGCAGTATTTCTCTGTTGCACAATTCAGTTTGTCAGTATGGATGACCTCTCTCTCTCTCTACCTTTGTCTGCCGTCTTCTCTTTGGACTTGGCTCGCTCTTTGCGCCTCCTGTCCCGGGATCGAGACCTGGACCTGTGGCCGACTCTCCCTGGCCCCTCGGATCCTGCGTGTGGCCCCCTAGCGCCCCCATGGTGCTTGCTGTTGTAATCCCGCACCTTGTCCCTGTCCCACTCCCTCTCCGCCCTGGTCCTCTCGCGCCTCTCCATCTCCCGCTCCCTCTCCGCCCACTGGTCCCTCACGGCCCTTTCCGAGGGGTGAGTCTGCGGGGGCCCGGAGGAGGGGGGGGCAACGTTGGAAGAGCGATGGAGAGAATTGTCCGACTGTCTGGGGCCCTCTGCTGGCCCGGGGTCTGCCACCAGGCCTTTGTGGAAGTTGAGCTGTAAAAGGGAGTTTAATAAATACAAAATTACACAAAGGGCCTCGGCTTTGGCTAAGGATGCACAACTTCAGTCGCGGTCATCTACCATAACGTACAGCCTTCAAAATCAACGGGCACAATCACGTCGTTGGATGTCTGTTGCTCTTTGTGAACGTTACGTAGATATTAAAACGGCTTGAAATTTATAAGAAAAGCTTTGTTAAAATGTGTACCTGCTTGTTTATACATTAATGTACTGCATTCCTTCATCTGAAACGGCAAGCTTCAGTCACGTGACGTGCGATTAGTTGACTGTCACTTTACCATTCAATGAGTCAGGGCTACCAGTAATGGACTACCATGTCATACAATTAATGTTACATGGATAAGCGGTTCTCCAGATATATGTAGAAATCAGGACAGAGGACACACATACGACAGTCTCCGCTACATTAATAACATTGTCGGGCATCTTGGCACTACAGCTTAAACCTGCTTTCCATCATCTAAAACCAGGAACATCCCCTATAGACACAAATACTAAAAAGAACAGAATTCAATGACTAATGTTTCTAAACAAACCGTTTGTCACTGAATTTTAGATTATTAGTATTTCATGCTCTATTGCATGCTTAATAATTATGGATGACACACGCCGAGACTGATACACACGCTCGTGTTGGTCTGTTTACCTCATCTTGCTCTGAAAATTCCACCGAAAGGAATTTGGGGTTGGACTGCGGCCACTTGACCCCATGCAGCGCATTCCTCGTGGCCACGGCCTCTTCCGTCAAAGAATACTGGGGGGGACAAGCAACAAGTCAGAGAAACCTTTCACCACCGCCTCCCTCTCCTCCTGCTTCTTTGCATGTTTCAATACAGAGATCTCAAAGACAACGCAATGGAGGAAATGTTGCTGTTGTTGCTTCCTGGTACTTGGTCATCACTTCACGTTGTATTTAACATTCACGCCAATGGTCGAGGTATAGGGACGGAAATAAGACTCCTATTGCAAAGCAGTTTCATCCATTCCAGGTTTTACTATGTGCTTGATTAGTCTGTGTGTACAGGTAACAGGATCAGGTGTGTTTAGTTAGTTAAAACAGGAACTGATCAAACTGTTATGCAGTGGGAGTCTTGGTATAGCCCTGTGTATCTATAATACACACACACATACACGGGAGGGAATAATCACAGTGCTACAATGGGGGTCTTATTTCTAGCCCTGATCTCATTGATCAACCTACATAACCCACCCTACAGGGATGACCAATTAGGTAATGCAAGGAAGACAACTAAGTTATTACCATAACCCTGGTTTCCCGAAATAGAAATGTAACTACTACCTTATGTGTTTTTATCTTCTAAAAGACCATGAACTTTGAATATTCTATACCAATAGCTGCTCGGATGAGCCTGACACACAATCACAAATCTCATCATCATTTTGCCTTCAAGCCTGCTGCAATCATGGATTTTTTTTTTTGGAAACAAGCGCACCAGTTTCTTCATGGATTGCCGTGCATGCAGACAGCGCTGCAGCATCTCGCCCACTGTGGGACCAAAGGTCTGACCCCGTGTAATAGGGGCATACATCTGGGAAAGCCAAAGCTGACTGCACAGCCAGGTTTCTACCCACCGCATGCCTGTTTAGTTTAGACAAACTCAGCAGGCTCTTATTTATCAGGCTCAACTCATCCAGCTGTTGCTGTGATGGCCTGACTGCTGATAAAGTTGTCCAGCGAATGCACTTGCTGAATAGGCACACTTAAATATCACCTCCTGAGACCCAACACTGCTTGTTGGTGCAGAGGTCTACATTTAGTTTTTCAACAGGCAACTAGCCAAAACACAGGTCTACTTCACAGTTTCTATACAGTCAGAATTTTGATAAGTGTAACCCCCCCCCCCCCCCCTTACCGTTACATAGCAGTGAGATTTTATCTTATCGATCCAGAATCCTTCATCCACCAGGGTACCGGTTCTGTTCAGTAGCTCTTTCAACTGGCCCAGTGTGAATGGTCTGACCTGGAATATAACACCAGAGACGAGGGAGGGGGGTTAGATTACTACAAACCAGCAATGAGCGAGTTTGGATACACTTATTCCCTAGAATCAGATATTCCCCAAAACTGCCAAGTAATGTTAACCCTTTGCAGTCTTATGTCGGACCAAGTCCAACATTACAATTTTCCCTTTCCTGTCCGACATCAAAAAGACGTTAAGCACAGGTCTCTAGTCGTTTTTTCCTCCGGAAAAAGCAGAGAAAACTTTAATGGCTGGACGAGAAGGGCGTATCTGAGCAATACAGTAGCCCCACGCACCACAGACACAAGGAAAGGAGACAGCTGCTTCCGCATCCAGCGCTCAAAGAATCACAGACATTTGCAGAGGTGTTTTTATTTTTTTTTTTTTAGTTGTTGGCAATTATTTTTTGTTGTTATTTTCTCCCAATCTGAAATGCCCAATTATATAGGCTCAGCTCACCGCTACCACCCCTGCGCTGACTCGGGAGTGGCGAAGACAAACACACGCTGTCCTCCAAAGTGCATGCAGTCAACCGCCCGCTTCTTTACACACTGCAGGCTCACCATGCAGCCATCAGGAGCTACAGCGTCGGAGGACAACGCAGCTCCCAGGGCAGCTAACAGGGAAGCCTGCAGGCGCCCGGCCAGACTACAGGAGTCGCTGGTGCGAGGTGAGCCGAGGACACCCTGACGGACCTAACCCCCCCTCCCATCTTCGAGGGGCCACTGCACTTGCCACACCTTTGCCATTGGTGTCATTTGCGTCACAACCACCTTGAAGTTGCATCTTGGATATACTTTTATGCTTCCATAATTTATGCTGGCATTTTGCAGTATATACACCTGGCGATTACTGACACTTATACCACGTTGAAGCCATGTAGCTCCTTTTCAGGGATGTCTCCACCTTTGTAATCTGATGTTGGGGGTCTGGAGGATGTAGCCACTTTTGGTGTAGCTAGGATGCAATCTATCTTGGGTAGTTTAAACAAACGGCACTTTAGAATTTGTCTACCTTTGGGAGACATGCCGTAGCAGAGGTCGGTCTCTCTCATATAGCCTCAACGGGCTTCCAGACTGCCCCGTGAAAGACAAACCCTCCAAAAGGACTTTTACATCAACGATGCTGAGGAAATCAGCATATTTAAGTGAAAGGAATATTCTGCGTCAGAGTATTCCTCGATTTTCTTAGCAAACACCAATTCTTTTTACAGCCAGCCTTGTATTGCAGGAGCCTTGATGATCCAAAAGTAAATTTTTCTTGCTGATCTTGTCTTGCTGCGAGCAGTGCTGAAGTACTACATTAGTGCAAAGAAGGAGCTTTATCACAAACTACTAGCAGACCGCTACTAGTCTGGCACACACTTAAACAATGCAAAAACATGCCAATGCGCCTCACTGACATTGGTGCAGCCTACTACCTTGTAAGTGCCACATACTTCAAAACTAATCGAAAATGTAATGTAACAATTACCTCATGGGTATTTATCCTTTAAACACCGTCTAACCTGAACAGATATACCAAAGCTGCACGTAGTGCTTATGACTTAGTCATGCCCGCCCCCCCAAGGGCATAAATGACCACTGACAAGTATCATAAATTTTTCCTTCAAGACTGCTGCAATCATGGATGTAGCGACCTTGAAGGTTAAAGGTTACATTTCTATTTCAGGGAACCAGGGTTATAATAACCTAATGTTCCCTTTCAAGTACAAAATGTAACCATTACCTAATGGGTAGGAATATCGAAGATGTTGCAAGGCAATATTGCAAACCAACTGGCATGCTACAAAGCTTGGCAAAGACCACCTTGCGCGTTACCACGAGAAACCCAGTATAAGTAAACAGGGCTATAACAATAACCCTTTCAGGACCAAGCATTTTTCAGTGGGATGCTCCCCCAGGACCAGGGGTTACTTGGCTGTAGTTGATGCTCTTCCAATAAAAATGATTTTTTACAGTAGCAGCTACAAATTGTAAAAATGTCCACCAGGACAGTACCGAGACACTGTCAGCAGACGGCAGCAATTCAATGCGGGCTGAAAAACCCTGCTGTTGAACCAGCCTTCGAGAGGGCGCATGCACAGAAGACCCAAAAGGAGGGTCTGGGAAGCTGCTGCCATCAAGCCCAGGAGCCGCTGAAACAGCACTACTGTGAGCTTGCCGTTGAGCTGAAAAAGCTTCAGACAAGCGGCTATTCTCTGCACTCTGTCCTCCAACAGAGTGGACAGCATGGTCCTGGAATCCAGACACACTCCTAAAGACGAGGCTGTCTGAAGGTGCGAGACAGGTTCAGACAGACCTAGCTGAAGCAGGTGGTCTGGTGACGTGTTTCATGCAAGTCCTTGCCTGCGCTGGAGACTGAACACAAATGAACCAAATCGTCCAGGTAATTGAGCACTCTGATGCCCAAGTCTCAAAGGGGTCAGCACAGCCTCCATGCACTTTGAAAAGGCATAGGGGGTTAAAGAGAGGCCGAATGGCAAAACCCAAAACTCGTACGCTATCCCTTGGAAAGCAAACCCTAAGGTACCTCCTTTGCCCTGATTTTATCAGGATGTGAAAATAAGCGTATTTCAAGTCCACCATAGCGAACCAGTCACCTGGTCTTACTGACTGCAGCAACCTCTGCATAGATAACGTTCTAAACCTCCGTCGACTCACATGGACTGACCTGTCTGAGGTCGACGGTTGGTTTGAGGCCACCATCTCGTTTGGGCACCAGGAAGTACCTGGAGTAAAAACCTTCTTTGAAGTGAAGAGGATGAACTGTGCAAACAGCCTGCTTCCGCAGCAGTGCTGTCGCCTCCCGAGACAACACAAATGCCTTAGCCTGAGGCTTTTGCCTCTGCGCTTGACAGTGGAACTTACTGAAGTTTCCTCTTTGTGCAACTGCAGGTCGGTTGTGAAAACCTCCTCTGGCTTTAGCAGGAGACGGCTGGGCCGGCCTCCGAGCTTATTGGAATCTTGGCTGCCAGTTGGGAGCTGCTCTACATACGCTTGGGAAGCAGACACGCCAGTTCCTTCGCAGACTCCTGTCCCACCAAGATGCTGTTGTAACTGCCCAGCCACGCAGCAAAACACACCAGCTGAGCAAGCTTTCTTGAGAATAATCTCTGAAACCCTGCATTATTTATTTGGGCAGGTAGTCTCCTTGTTCAAAAGCGCTAGCTTTGGGGCTTGCACTAGTGATGCAATGGCAGCATCTACTGGTGGAAAAATCAGCCAAGCCAAGCTTTTCTGCCTCATGTAAGCTGTACAGCGTCCCCAAGGAACATGAAGGTGCTATAGTCGGGTGACCCTAGGATAAATGCACTTCAAAAGAGGAAATCCAGATGTACCAGAGGATATACCTGAGAAGGAACGGGATTGGCTACAGGCCATGGGGCATTTAACCTTTGAGTAGTATGAACGTACCAGTACATTCTGCAGATTTAAACTTGAACTACTGAGCCTACAAAACTCCTGATCACATAATAGTGTAACACTAGGTCTCCGTAACATATTTTATTGGTCTCTGCCAGATATTTACTGAATTACATATATATTTACCATCAACATCAAGTGACAGCGAAGAGGCGGTGCCAAGCTCTGTGTGTTGCTCCATGCTTCGAGTCTCATACGCTGCGTTAGACACTAACTCACTCCGCTCCCACAACCTGTTTACCTGGATAGGATTTATTCGTCTCTCTCTCTTGCCCTATTTTGTTAGGACGTGTTGTTGGGGTTGTTCCACCTTGTTGTTTATTGCCTACATGTTATTTTAGTCAAAACCTTTCCCTAACTAAAAAATATTTGTTTTATTTATCTACAGTAAAATTTATCTGTATTTCATCAGAATTTTGATGAAGTTAGCAGCTTAAGAGAGAGCACCAGTAGACAACTTACGATGTTCAATCCCAGGGAAGGAGTAACGGAGTTGCTGGCTTAGTGCGGGGGCACAAGGCCGCTGAGGGACTAACAAAACAACCACAGATGAGTGCACAAACGAAGTAAATATTACTAGAACACGTGAAAACAAATCGCAGTGTTACAACGCAAGCAAAAAGTCGGATATAACACTGTGACTTATCTGTTTGTAGATCTCTCTCCAGGCGGTGAAAGGAAAAATGATGACAATACTTGTGTCAGTGGTCATTCCCTTGGGGACGGGCACCACTACATCACAAGCACTACTTGCAGCTTTGACCTATCTATTCAGGTTAGACAGTATTAAAAGAACACAATACCCATGAGGTAATGGTTACATTTCGTACTTGACAGGGAACACTCAAAAAAACCTCTGCTAGCAAGTTTCATTAAGGGCTTCTCCAGATGGTTTAAAATGTGTGCAGCGTGACACATGTACGACCACTTCCGCTGTATCCCCGCCGCATTCTGGTCCATATTTGAACACCCTGGAGTGAGCTGGTTGTCAAGGGTATCGGGCAGAGTGGTTCCAAAAGTTCTGGTAGGGTGACATCTGCACAGGTTGGAACACTTGTTAACCAATGAGATTACTCCCTCTATTTTAAAATAGACTCCTAGTCTCTGCCCTCACCAGGTTTGAGACGTGCACGATGTTGGTGGTTTTGCCACGGGGAGGGGAGGGGTGCTGGGTGGTGCGGACCGGGTCGTCGATGGTGACAGACACCCCACTCTTCTGTTGGTTGATGGAGCGCCGCACTAGAGTGCCACTAGGTGTTGCTGTGGAGACAGGAGAGGGGTAAGGCTGTACACCTTAATATTTACTTTATTTTGTGACTAAACTACATCTGAAATAAACAATTTACATTATAAGATACATTTATGTAGTTTCAATGCCTTTTCAGTTATTAAACATTCAATAATGCCGAACCTCTAAATACTAAAAGAAACAAATTCAGTTGCAAGCGTTTTCATTAGAAGTCTTTAAAAAAAAATTACCTTTTGGCACCTCCCAACATCAATAATGACTTTTGTTAGGTTTTTTTGGCATTGTTTGGTTCTGCTATAAAGCAATTCCACACACCTTTCTTGACGTCAGTTTCCCCGGTGACTGGCGGCTGAGTCTCCATGGTTATGCTCTGGGGTTCCAGCCTCTCTCCCTCACACCTGGAATGCTCCTTTCCTCCCTCCTTGTGAGTTTCCTTCTGTCCATTCTCCTGGGCTTCTGCAGGTACCACCTGAAAAACAAAAATACAGGCGAACCACTAAGTGCCCAATACAGAGGGGCAGACACCGACATATTTGTGCTACAGAATACCCTTACCAAGTTACATCACAATTTGCAAAAACAGTTGTCTAGACAACCTATTCACCCGAGACATTCAAGACAGACAGGCACCTCCACACACACCCAGATTCTCATTAAACCTGCGATACAGAATGTCGTCACCAAGTGTCACCACAATTAGCTAATTAGACCCCTAGTTAATGTCTGTCTCCTAGTATGTCAAGCTTTAGAGTTAGACAGTGCCTCCATATTAATTCCAGATTCTGACCCTTCAGCAAACTTGTTTGTTTTGTGAGTTTGTTTACCTGTGTGACAGTCCTGCAGATTTTGAGTCCCCTGTCCTGCTGCCCGGGTTCCTCTCTACCCTCTCCCCTCTCATTCTCCTCCCCAGACAGGCGCCCTTCGTCAGGGTGCAGATCCAAGACGGCCTCCTGGCCTGCCACAGACACTGGCTTCATATCAGGAATCAGGCTCTGGAACAGACAGGAGACAGATTAACATTAGTGGTGGGGCAGTGGACACACATCTTTAAAGTTCAATTAAAATACAAGAACTTTGGGAATGTAGATGCGTCAGTGAATCTCAAAACCTCCGAATTTACATTAAATTGGATTGTGGTTCTATGTGCAGGAGAAAAAGCAATCCAGAAATAATTTTTTTCTGCGAATCCATGCATGTAAAAAACAAAAACAACTCACTACCAAGATAAGCTTGGTAAATCCAATGACAGGCGCTTTGACTAGAAATCTTAAATCTTCAAGACACTGAATTACACCGTTTATTTTTGTATTTCTAATCTGTAAACAAATGTTGCTTGTTTGTCCAAAGGATTACTGTTGACCAGTGTGATATTTAACGAGGAGATGGATTACCCTCAGGCTGGTATTCCTCTATTTCAATGCCTCGTCACACTTTACCTTGAGCGATTCTGTTGTGATGCTGATGGAAGGTTTCTTGGCAGTGCCAGCGGTGCTGGAACCCCAGCGCCTCTTCCTTCCTATCTGGCTCCCGTCTGCTTCCCCTCCACCTGCTCCCTCAGCTGGGACTGCTGCTGCTGCACTGCCCCCTGCTGGCTCGCTGGTGGAAACTGCAGGAAGAAACTTATTGGCTGCTGAAGACACCATAAAGAGAGGGGAAATGAAAATCAATCCAAAAACACCAGTTGAAAGCCACTACTTTATTTGTGGTGTCTACGGATTTACTTTTCATTATTGGATTTTTCAGGGTTACAGCTATTAATATCTCCACTGGGAGAGTAAAGTTCAAATCATTCCTGCAGCAAGTGCTGTGAGTATGGGGGTTAGCCAAGGGTTAAACGCTTAGAATGTTAACCACTGTCAATTATACAGGCCTTAGTGTTTACACTGCAGTACAGTGAAGGCCAGTTTAGGTTCTCTGAAACAGGAATATTAACCACTACAAAATGGGTGTTTCCCCTTTAAGATACCTGAACCTGAAACTTTATACCAGACTATCAGAGCAGTGTGACACAGCTGCTGTTCCACTGCAAGAGCAATATAGGAGCTGCGCACACTGACAACGACTTTCCTTAGAGAACTGCGATCACGAACGTCGAGACCTCAACATTAATGGTTTATATTCCTAGTTCAGGGAACCAGGGTTAAGTCAATAACTTAACGTACGTTTCCTTTCAAGTAAAGAATATTCACCACTACAAAATGGGTGAGTATACCCAAGACATGGTTGTATACCACTGAGCTACAAAGCTAAGCCAAAACCACTCTGTGCTTCTTAATTAGTATCCCAGCAATAACTGGAAGAAAAACATTTAGGATGAAAACACCTAATGTTCTTTTGTGAGGATGGAATGGGAAGCTCTTCAGCACTCTAGTGCCGAACTCAGGGTTCTGTGGATCTATGACATTCAGTCGGTAGAATCTTGTAAAAGTATGGGGGGGAACCTACACTGCTGCACTGCGTGTAAACTTTATGCTCTTATTTATGTCCTGCACAGATGCACCCTGGAACAAAGTTCATGAAGTCCCTTGACCCAGGTGGAATGGCAGATTGGCCAGTTCACAAGCAGTCTTAACTGTGCCTGTCAACCACTTAGATGCTGCTTGGACAGAGCCTGACCCTGGTATTTAGCCCCATAGCAGACCATTTTCCGACTGCTTCCAGCTTTCAGTCCTGTCAACATAATACGCTAATGTCCACACTGGGGGGCAAAGCGCATGGAGCTGAAGGTCTCTGTCAGATTGAAAAGGAGGGGGGTGGGAAGACTCCAATTCCACTGACTTCTTAACATGAAAAGCACTACATTCAACCTCCAACCAGGAACTATATCCTTCATCAGTGGCCTAAGCTGCCAGGTGACTCCAAAAAGTGCCCCACCAGAAAACTAGCTCCTGGGAGACTGAATTGATTTTTACTTGGCACAGTGATGGCTGCCAAATAGACCTTTAAAAAGGTAGAGGAGGATTTCCCCTCATCAAAAAGGTCCTGTAAAAATTGCAGTTCATCTGCCAGAGGGCATGTCGCAGGTTCGAAACCATGACAGAAGCACCACGCCTGGAACACGCCCCAGTTGTACCCGTATTGGGAACGGGTAGAGGCTGCCCTGACATTTTGCAGGGCGTCAACGTCAATCACCCTGTTCGATAAGCTCAGCCTGCTCAAATGGAGCCGTTCAGGGGCCAGACCCAGAGCTGTAGGCTCGATGGGTTGGGGTGCCACAAAGCGCCCTGCGCCTGGCCGAGCAGGTTGGGGAGCATCGGCAATTCCCACAGTGGGCTGCTCAGAAGCTGCATTAGAGTCGTCCCGCCAGAATGGGACGACTAGTAGCACCCTGGCCCAGTCCTGCCTGACTTTCTCCAGGCACAGTGGGAGCAGCGCAAGCGGTAGAAATGCATACAGTAGACATGCTGGCCATCGGTGTCCTTTTATGGAGAACCACAGGAGACAGTGTGCCAACTCCTGAGAGGCAAAAAGGTCTACCTCTGCTATCCCAAATGAGGCTCACAGCCTCAGGATGGAGTCTCTGCACTCTGCACTGCTGGGGACCTCGAGAGGAGATCTGCAGCCCAACTGATCAGTCCAAGCAGATGGATTGCCTGGAGTGAGACGAGGTTCTCTTGTGCCCACAGCACATTGTATGCCTCTACACACATCTGTGGTGATGACCAGTAACTGGTTTGTCCAGGCAGTTGAGAACTCAACAGGGCCAGTATAGCCTCCATGCATTTTGTAAAAACGCGTGGAGCTAGAGAGGCCAAAACGGCAGAACACAGAACTGGTATTCTGTTCCCTGAAAGGAGTGTGTTCAAGAGCCAGACAGGTGATGCATTTATCACGTTCATCCTCTGAAGGTAACTTAACCTTGAAAGACACATGCATGAAACCCAGGCATGGCACAGCAGGGCTCTGTACTATGTAGCAGTGCACACAGTAATAACAGTAAACAGACAGCATCAGGTATCAGTGCACACAGTAGACTGTCAGTACATACAGTAGACAGTGTCAATTGTCACTCTGTACTGAGACACTGTGCACTCGGCACCGACACTCTGTACCAATGATAACCTCGGCCCTGGTGTTGGTACCAGGAGCTACAGTGTCGCAGTTACAATTAATGTTGTGCTAACAGGGATGGATAACCTTCCAGTTAGTACAGACAGGAGACTGGAAGCACCCTTCTTGTAAACAAGCCTTTGTAAAAGTGTGCCTGATAGCTGCACTGACTCGGCAACAAGCTGCTAAAGTAGGCACGCCCACAGTAGCTGCTCCATTTCGTTTCAATCCTAACTCTAAGAAAAAAGAAACATAAAATTAACATATTACAATAACATATAATAATTACACACAAACAAATGAGAAAGCAAAGCAAACAGATCCACAAATCTTAAACTCAGCCGAGCAGAAACCGACTTGCTAAGGTCCTGGGAAGGATGGCACTTGAGCCGCAGGCTTCCCGCAGAGCACTCTGCCGTAATGCAGGAAAAGCTAGAAATAATCAGTTTTTACTTCAGTGATTCAATATATTCATTTAGCATTTCAAAGCAGCTAAAAATGTGAAAAAGGTAATTAGAAAGATGATCATTTTTTATCAACGTTCCCTGATGTATTCAGGTTCATTTGAAAAGGAAAATCGTTGTTAGTGTGCGCAGCTCCTATATTGCTCTCGGGGGCCAGCAGCAGCCACGTCACACTGCTCTGAAGAGAGGACTTTGGTATAAAGTTTCAGGTCTGTGTGTCTTAAAGGGGAAACACCCATTTTGTATTGGTTAATATTCCCTACTTGAAAGGAATCTGATACTCAAGAACTGATGTTAAATAATGTTCATATTAAATTACAATGGAACTTTAGTAAGTGATTCTTCAGATAAGTGTGACAGACAGATGGATGAACAGACAGACACCTCCACACACATATATATATATATATATATATATGTATATATCACTGAATTCTGACAGCATCTAAATGTTAATACAGTTTCATCACAATCAACGCATGACCACCTCCACTATATCCCCTTCACAGGGGACTTCATACACAGCTTGGAGATAATAAAATTAAATATATACTTACACAAGACCGAGATCTTCCTGGATGTAAATGTTTTGGGTTGCATGCCCTGAAAAGATAGAAACCCCACAACAGGAAGATGTGGTCAGACCGAGAGAAGTGGAGTGGGGGGGGGGGGGGGGGGGGGGAGAACTCAATTTTATAAAAACTCAAGAGCTATAGAACTAGAGAACAAAAAAAAAAAAAAAAAAAACACATGCCATTATACCTTTCTCCAGGAATCAGTGAGCAGGAGGGGGGAAATCAATACTCCAGCTGCATAACAGACAGAGCCAGTCCAGGTTTTACCAAGTGCCTCCCTTTTATCCCTAAGGAAGTCAAATTAGAAGCTAGAAAGTCGAGCGTTTCTGTTAATGCTTTCAGTGCAATGTGTGTGTGAGAGACATTTTCTCCTTGTGTTTGTTGAGCACCTTGCGTTATTTTCTAGGAAACTAGGAGACTTAAAATCAAACAGGGTGCTTCATCTGATCGAGACACAATGAAAGCTTCTTCATCTTGTGATGTTGTAGTATAGTTCATCTATACAAAATGAAACTGCAGAGGTAAAACTAGAAAAATCTAAGCCAAGCAGTTCAATGTTTCAGCTCATGCTTTCATTGGGATAATGCATGTTTCTTCTTGCTGAGTGGATCTTGTGAAGCTCTATTAAGGCAGTTCATCCAGAACTTGAGTCCATAAAAACTAGAAGAAACCAAGTCATGCAGCTGACAAACTTTTCGGTAATGCTTTCTTCAGTTTTAAAAAAAAAAAAAAGTACTTTTTTGCTTCATTTCTGAATGTCGCAATATTCTGTTAAATTCATAATTAAATAAATGTCCAAAATATTAAAAAAGGCATAAACACATGGTAATAAATTAACAAATGTTTCTTAGGCGTTCATACAATGCTGAAAGCAGGTGACGAATAAGATTGCAATGCCGGGATGCACAGCGATTAATCCCAGTGGTCTTTACTAAAAAAGTAAGGCTGTGGCAGTAATAAAACTTGTGGTGGCTCTCATACCGCTATGCAACTGGAGCTTTAATTCAAACCCCTGTGCAAAATGCACTGGCATTTTTATAAGAAAAACAATGCTATTAGTGGTTCACGTTGACTATGTAGCACCCAGCAAATTCCAAGTAAAGCACACACTAAAGCCTCTTCACGCTGGCAAGCTCTACCCGGGTCGGAATCTACCAGGGTCGGGACCCTGTGTCATGCAGGTTGGCGCGCATGATTTCACACAGCTTTTGGTAAAGCAGGGTTGACCTGGGTGAAAGATGATGACACAGTGCAATTAATGGCCTGGAAGCAGCTTAAGGAAGATTCCATCCAAGCTTCTCTGGATTGAACCATTAGCCCAAATGTTAATTAGACCTCAAGTCGATACATCATGCACAGGGGAAAATATTACAAATCATACGCAGTAGAGAAGAAGTTTCTGATTCAGAATAGATTAAGGTGTTATACCAATTTTTCGGTTTACCGTGGTTTAGGTACATTACGGTATTAATACAGTTGATTTTATTCTAAACCGCAATTATTGTAATTCGGTTATACACCGGTTAAAGCATTCTTCAATGGCAAACACGATTCTAAATCAAGCGATGGTACTTGCAGCCTTAGCAAAGTGTCTGAGAAAGATTTTTTTTTTGTGAACCGATACTGTATTTTGATAATGGTTTTGAAGGAAACGGTCAACGACACAGAATACACGTTTCAATAGCTGCGTTCTGTTACCCAGAGCTTGGTGCGCCTGCTGCTCTTGGCTGCTGTCTTTCTGACTTCACACGCCGCTTTTAGAGAAATGCCTTCTCCAAACCTTGCAGCACAGCACACACTATCAGCATGCTATATTTACATTTGTCTGGATTATCACCAGCCAGTTTAATGTAATCAATTAATATTAACTATTGTAAAATTATACATCACTTAAAGAATTTAGTACATTTTTTTTTAAATAATTTATTTAATATAGCGTGGACAAGGCTGTTCACGGCTTCACTGTATAATGATAAAATGTTGTTCGCCTCCGCTAACAAAGTGGCAGCAGTAGTTTTAGTGGTTATTTGCATTACGATTAGCAGGTCACTTGTGATCTTTGCATCGTCCCTTTGGTTCATAGCCGCAGCCAGCCTCCCGCAATAACATTTCAAAGCTGCGCTGGGCTATGCAGAATCTGCACATATTTCTGTGGGTGTTGAGTGACGTCTACAGCGCATCTCTGAGATTCTGTGCAGCTTTGCAGAAATCTGTGCTATAAGAACACGACCAATGTCTCAAATAAAACTAGCACAGACCCACGACTGCAGCAGGATAACCTACTTATTATCAACACAGTTTTGTTCAAACAACTTGTAACTATTACAATTTTCTTAGGTAAGTGAGAAAATGTAAGGGAAATCTACAAATATTTGTTCTTTGCTTTCTTACATAATACTTGTGCAGTTCAATACTTTTGCATCAACAAAATTAAAATTGACAATTTATTTATTTTTATTTTTTTTTAAACTGCCTGGCAGCATGTTGCTCAGAATGTGCTACTTGCATGTTTATGGTAACGGGATGGTCTGCATTTCCACATTGCGTGCCGTTTTGAAGCACTGTTTAACATATTTTCAGTACAATACAACCCAGTCTGCCCATCAGCCGAAACAAAAAAACGTCGTACGCCTATATGCTAGTGCTTGTTCGATTTGTCCCGAGATCCACCGAAAATCTTTTGCGATCCATGTATTGGCCACAGCTGGTATAGGGTAACCAAAGCCAGCCCACGTCTCTCAAATAACAAAGAAAGTGGCTGAGCAAAGCTTTACAATATACTTTATTTCAGCCATTTAACATGAACAAACCTGTGCGTTGATCAGAAAATGAAAATACTATTAAGGCTTAAAATTGTATGTGTATAAACGATACTCATGGTCCATTTTCCTCAATTCATCATATGGAAGCCATGTGCAATATACTCGTACTATATATCAGTTAAAAAAATCTAACGGGCCCAGTCGGGTCTGTGGTGCTTCATAACTACCGGCCAAAATGATCTCTACCGGGCCTTATATGTGAAACGCTTTGCTGCAATTTTTATTGTGAAAAGCATTATGCTAAATAAAGATGATGACATTATGATTATTATTATTATTATTATTATATAAGTTTAGTGTGACAAATGCCGACATTAAAAAGCTTATAATATACAGCTACATCAAATTAAACTGCAACCACATGGTTATACCACAGTGATTACAAGTGCTCTGCCTACATAAAATGTGAAAAAGATGCCCATTAGTCAGTTCAATAGTAATGCTGAGTCACTACTTGAATGCAGCCGAGCTGGATGAGATGACATTAATACTGTTTCAAGTTATCAATGCATGTAATAGCCTTGATGGGCAGGACCGGCCTCCTCTCTCCCAAATGTTTGTATGTTAATTTGTTTTGCCCAATTGTTAGCTACTGTGGATGACTGCTAGGAAACTGTTTAAATCAACAGTCATTATCTATGTTAATTATTGCAGTATCAACCCCTTCACCACCCAATTCAGTCACGCCACCTTACCAAGTCACTGTCTGAAACCTGGAGAAGGAATAACAGCAATACAGGTTATAGTGAGGGCTTTAAAAAAAAAAAAAAATTCATTTCGGATGGCACTGCAGTTACACCTACCCACATTTTAAGGGGGAAGGATCTTAAAGATTATTTAAATCGACCCCATTAAGCATCCTGATACAAAACCCTATGTTTATAAAATGTTTAAAAACATTTAAAATATATATTAATGCTAAAACATAAAACCTGCAGTGCTCATCTTGAAAGCTAAACAAACTAAATTCAGCTAATTTGCTGTTTTAATTAATATATTGTGTATGTGTGTGTATATATATTACATACATACACACACACATACTGCAGACAACTACATAAACATGTTAAATACAGAAATAAATTAAAAAGGACAAATTTTCCAGGTACCCTTGTGACCTGCAATTCCTGGGTGGCCTGGGGTTGCTATCGACCAATCGCACGGCAGTGTGTAATGTATCTAGGCAACAATGGTCCAATCAGTGTCGGGCAGGCGGGCTTTATGAGAGTGAGGCTGACTGGTGGTACAGAGGATGGCACAGTGTTCTATCTTTCATAGAGAGGCAGGCATGGTGGAACCAGACAGTCCAATACTGGCTTTCAAATCAAAAGTTTCTGAAAGTAAATCAAGAGTTATAGTCCTTGTACAAGAATAATCCTTATTTCTCTCTGGTTCTTTTAAAAGGGGGTCCAACCGAATTACAGACGTTGTTTGTAGGAGGTAGCAGTGGGATAAAGTCATTTGCCTTTAAGAGAGCGTTTTTGTTTTGTTTGTCTGTTCAAAGTTGGGTAGAAAATGGCATTTAGTTTTGTGTGTACGATATTTATCATCCATTATTTTTTTTTTTTTTTTTTTAAGTAAAATCCACAAGCTTCTGCACAGATGGCGAAATGTGCTATCACCTGTACCATTTAGAGAGGGCTTCAGAAAAGTTCCAATGACAAGTAGCCAATAGGAATGTCCCATAACTTTCCAAGGTCCAATCAGAATGTCGAGGAGTCCCAGATTTGAAAAGGGACAAATTGGGGAGCTGGTTGGACGGTCATTCCAATAGTAAATGTCCATAAATGACTCCCAACAGGTTAGTCCAGTTTTAAAAATAATCACAGAAGGTATTTTTTTTTTTTTTTTTATAATCCAACAGGGAAGATTTATGTAGTTGGTTTGTTGACATTTGAAACCAGAAGTCTCTTTTCCTGTGGGTAAAATGCAGCTTTAACTCGCATTAACTCCCATAAACAATTGGGTCACACACCCAAGAAAGTTATTTGAACCAGTCCAGCATGAACGGTGAATTGTGATCTTCAATAACCTTTTCGCTTCTGTTAAATCCACGGTTAACATCTTGTTTGGATTTTTCCCCAAAAACCAAAATGAAATCTCCTGCTACAGTTTTGTAGCTGTTTCTTTTACTGTAAAAACCAAACTTTGGAATCATGGCAGTGCAAGTAGTGAACGCTGGTCTTTTCAATCCAGTGGTCCGTGTTGATATTTAAAATCCTTTTGAAAACGTCTTTGAAACAATCCAAAACAGAAGCTCTTTTCAAATGATGCAAACAAAACCCCCAAAATCTTTGTTGCTTGACTGAAGAAAGACAAATTGCTCACTAAAGGGCCGAAACCATTTTATTTTCAGATTAAAGTCTGTAGGATGTGAAGTAGGAGGGCTGTTAAGACAGTAAGGTTGACCCCATCATCCAATGTCTCTCTCTCAGTCTGCAATATTTTAAACTTGGTTCACCTTTATGTCTTTAAATGGGGATTTCAGTTTCTTTTTCAAGGGAAGGTTTATAAAGAAAAGGGGGAGATGCCCTAACAGCAAACAGGCCACTCCCCCTGCATGCTATCCCCTCCCCTTTCACAGCCGTCTCCATGGCGATATGCTGGATCATTAGGTCAGCCTCCTCTCTCTCTCTCTCTCTCTCACCCCCAAGCAAGCTCTCACTGTAGGGAGTTGGGGGGGGGGGGCCTCAGTGTACTACTCCCAGGGTTCCGCCAGTAGTAGGTAGGTAGGTAGATAGGTGGGATTTAACTTGAATGCTGTGCCTACTAGCAAGGAACTACCAAGACAGGTGTACAGCAGGTGAAAGCCACTCTGTTACCAAAGTGTGCAAGAGAGGAGCGAGCACCTTACACAACAAAGCAATTGTCACATCAGTTCCTTTTGCCAATATAAGCAGATATATGTATATAAGCTTACTGATATATACCCCTGGGAGGGTAAGACCCACCCAAAAACACTTTAACACTGTCTTATTCTGATATGTGAAAACATTTTTGTCTGCATATTTGCAATGAAGTTGCTCTGTGATTATATAAAAGGTAATTTAAAATAGTTTTTAGAAGTTAAAGCCGCCCTTGTTCTAGCAGCTATCTTTCTCTGCCTTTTCAGTTTTAATAACAGTCTCCATAGAAAATGGTAATTATTCAGTCTTTCTTTACAATAGTTTAAATGCTCTGTGCTTATTTCCCTAGGGTTTAGACCTTTAACAGAAACATGTACTTGCACTAAACTGTATAGCAGTGTCCGACAATCCTGGCCATGAAATAAATGTGTTTATGGATGGAAATAAGGCTCCCATTACATAAGATCGATCCTTTCCTGTTACTAGTACAAGCTTAATAGGAGATACCTGAGCTTTTTACCTATAACGACCGGGGCTAATCAAGCTCATAGTAAAACGTGAACAGGTGAAACTTCTATTAAATAGGAGTCCTATTTCCATTCTTTTTTTCATTTCAACCAGAATATATATGTTGTTTAAGCTTGCATTGTTTTCTGGTGCACATTACAATATGTACATATGAATCCAGAACCACCTTCCTTTTACAAATGTGGTTAACTCACAGCGAGGCCATGATGACTTGTAGTACTATATTACAGTTAATGACCCTTCACTAACTCATTCATTTCAATATTCTATGTGTATAGCAAAACAAACAGGGAGATATGTATAAAACAGACAAGACTGGCTGTAGGACAAGTTCATCTGTCAAAACTTCCCGTATTTATTGTTTTTATTTTTTTAAAAGGCTAAACTTACAAGCAGGCTGGAATAAGTAATCCTTTTATCAGACTAACACAAAGGAATTGCTATTCTAGCAGTCCGAAGTACATGTTTCTATTAAAAGTGTGCTAATAAAGTTTAAGACACAGCTTTGAAGAATGGGTCATTAACAAATAAAAATAAACACACTTAAATAAGAATTGTTCAGTCCAAGTTTCGCAGGACTATTTTACTTATAGACTGTGTATCTATTAAAATAAACACTAAACTGAATATTACATTTGTTATAGGAAACTTGCCATTGGTCTCATATACATTATTTTACAATTTAAAAGTAAAACATGCCAAATTAGACTCCAGTTTATTTCAAATAAGTCTTCAAAAGCCCTTTTTAAACTCAGTATATACCTGATACAATATCAGTTGCCTCCTTTATATACTGGCCCTTTAACCTCCACGTCAGTTTACTACTTAAAACTCCAATTCAAGTTAAACCCAATTGCCAGTAACATAAACAAGCATTCACTCAGATCTATTGGGTATTTATTTTGTAATATAAAAGAGGGCATTTCTGGAAATGCAGTGTTGACAGTATTGATGTCTTCACAAAAAAAATCATTCAAGATTGACTAAATTGATTATTACTGAGAGGTAAGCAGATAAGGAGCCTTAAAAAAAAAAACACGCATGCATGGTAATATTGTTTGAAATACATTTAAAATGCACGCTACATAATATCTACAAATAGCAATACAACACTGTTTAGTACTTTACATTTAATTAATTCTCAGAAGCCTGGTTGCACTGACTGCTGGAAGTCATTATTTTAGTATCACCTCGCTAGATACTGTAGTTCTTGAGATAAATATGAGTAATTAAACAGAGGACTTGGGGTGCTGGGTAAATCAGGGCTATGCAACAAAGAGGGACAACTGATAAGCCAGCCTGTATATCCATCCTTTTAAACTAAACATCACCACCATTTTCAATAGCTTGTTCTTTGTAAATTAAAACAGTTCCCAAGTCTATTGGAGCACCAGAACATGTTTTTGCATATATTACAAACTAAATCTGCTTCCCTGCTTGTTTATAAAAATGCTGTATTTATCTCATTTCATTGAACCGTTTACTAAAAATCTGGTAAGTTTTAATAGGTTGACACACTACTTTTGAAATCTGGCTATACAGCTAACCCTGCTCACTGTGACTGCTGAACTATACAGCTAACCCTGCTCACTGTGACTGGACTATACAGCTAACCCTGCTCACTGTGACTGGACTATACAGCTAACCCTGCTCACTGTGACTGGACTATACAGCTAACCCTGCTCACTGTGACTGGACTATACAGCTAACCCTGCTCACTGTGACTGGACTATACAGCTAACCCTGCTCACTGTGACTGGACTATACAGCTCACCCTGCTCACTGTGACTGGACTATACAGCTAACCCTGCTCACTGTGACTGGACTATACAGCTAACCCTGCTCACTGTGACTGGACTATACAGCTAACCCTGCTCACTGTGACTGGACTATACAGCTAACCCTGCTCACTGTGACTGGACTATACAGCTAACCCTGCTCACTGTGACTGGACTATACAGCTAACCCTGCTCCCTGTGACTGGACTATACAGCTAACCCTGCTCCCTGTGACTGGACTATACAGCTAACCCTGCTCACTGTGACTGCTGGGCTTTTCTTGATGACAATTACACTTATTTTAAATGAACTATCATGCACACTATTCAGTTCTTACTAAGAAGCTGTATTGTATTAAATTTAAAAAGTGCCAACCTATTTCTCATTGCCAGATATCCAGCATGGTGGAATGTATTTAATGTATAGGGTCATTCCATGAAAACACTACACTGATAAGTACTCAGTACAAGACAAATGGGTAGCCCAATGCTTTTAGGAATACTGTAAGTCTATCCTAATACACAAGTTAGATTATCAGAAAATCTTTGGGCTTGCCAGTGGTCTAATATTGATGAATCAGCCACCATTCCAACAGAATTACCCTTTTATTAAATATAAACAGGGCCCTGTCTACTCTGGTCTCCCCTAATCACCCTTCGACCCAGGGATGGACTAACCCAATTAGTCCAACCCTAAATTCTTTACTATCTGAAAAAACAAAGCAAATATTTTAAAATTGCTCTGGCTTGCTTTTCTCCATCTGTTTTTCACGCCCCTCTTACCTCCTCTGCTCGGCCCTTGTTCCCCCTTTCATCCCTGTGCTCAGAATGGCTCTCAGACTGGCCACCTGCAGAGACTTCTGCCTCGGCGCGTCTCTCTGACTCCATCACAGCAGGCACGTGGTCCTGCTTCAGCTCACTGCAACAGGATGGAAAGGGTGAATGAGGGGTGCTACATTCCTTACACGTCCCAGTTCTTAAATTAAAACTTTAGGATTACAAATCAACAGCTACTGTACACACAAAAAACAAAAACTTTTTTAAAAGTGCAGGAAAATGAAAATGCAAGAAAAACACTAACATAAACCTCACATCATATTTGTGTTCAGTGGGAGAAACGATAACTTTTCATCAGATACCTGAAAAAGACCTGGACACAGCTTTTGAATTTCATCTTTTCAGTAAAAAATAATAACGGGGACGGCTGGGAACAAAGTTCTCTCCAAAGCATTTTAGCAGTGTTGCCAGTTACCTGCGCAGATGCACAGTACCAGACAAAAGTTTGAGTACACTTTCTGGAAACTCTTTTTTTCATAATTGACAATGTTTTACGTTGTATACGTTTCTGTAAATACTTAAATAAAAAAACATGTTACAATATACAAAATGTGAGTATCAAAGCAATGTTCAAGAAAATTGTCTCTAAATCTTGGATTCCTCAAAATAGCCACCCTATCCAGCCACCTCACAAACACAAGGCATTCGGTTAACAAGTTTCAGCAGGAAATCACCAGACATGTCTTCCCAGCAGCAATTCCCAGAGATGCAGGACACTTGTGGGTAGCTTTGCTTTGACTCTTCTGTCCAGTTCATCCCATACAAGTTCTATGGGATTGAGGTGTGGAGACTGGGCAGGCCAGGTCATTGGATTGAGTTGTGCTTCACTTTCCTTCTTCGCCAGATAGTTCTTCCACAACTTTGAGGTGTGTTTCGGGTCAGTATCGTGCTGAAGAATGAAGGACTGCCTGACTAGCCATAATCCTGATGGAATGGCATGCCTCTGAAGTATGCTAGGATAGCCGTGCTGGTTGAGCTTGCCATGGACTTGGTAAAGATCACCAACTCTGTCACCAGCAAAGCAACCCCAGACCATGACACTGCCTCCTCACTGCTTGACAGTGGGAACCACACATGCAGAACTCATGCGCTCACCCTCTCTGCGTCTTACAAATACTCGGCGGCTGGACCCAAATATTTCAAATTTTGACTCATTGGTCCGCCACAGATATTTGGACAACTACAGTGATGTCCAAATAGCCCACGCCAGCAATAAAAAAGGTACAAATAAACCTTTTTGAAATACAGACAAACTAAGGGAAAAACTAGCTCACAAAACTGTTATTCACAATCAATACAACTAATCATTACTCACCCCCTAAGCATGGCAAACTTCTTACATGTTGACAAAGCAAGCAGTTACAATAAATCACTAATAACATAACTTGGCAATGACGTGTTAATGATTAGGAAATAAATTCATTTTAATATAAGGATACAGATAATATTAAAATACAAATTAAACTTATATAAATGTGCTCAATCCTGGAAGAGCAGCAGAATTCAGATAATGCAGAACCAGACTTGTAAGACTCGTCTCTGCAGCCAGTCCTAGTAAGAATAAGAAACTGGAAGACAGCTAGGTTGTAGTGTAAACACCCTCCATACACAAATCCAACTGCAACCATTGTAGACCAAGCGCCTCTCTTTTGCATTAAGTTTTAAAAGGAATAAATAACGTCAGCATGGTAAACAAGTAATTCTTACTTTAAACTGTGTTCTAAGTTTAAGCACTGTAGAAATACATTTCTAAAATTTCTGTATTCTTAAAGTAGATAATTTGATTTTGCAGAGATCCCTGAAAAATAGAATTTATTTGTTTGCACTGAAAATAAAAAAATGGTCACCTTAATTGAGTTTACTGAAAACAAATTAATGAAAAAAAGAATAAATCATAGTTATAAATCACACTTTTAGAGCTGGTTAATTCATATCAGAAAGTTGTAGTGTGATTAAATATTCTGTGCTTTGCATCTCCACTCGTTCCCAATACACGCCATCACTTGTTTGCAAGCAACATCAATGAATTCACCCGGCAAAATCAGCGTAAAACCAGACGCTATAGTCTCAAATCAAAAATTGCCGACAGTCAAACAGGCAGATACCAGACTGATAGGACATAACTGATTGATAGCAACAAGCGCAAAAAAAAAAAAATGACAGTAAAAGGGAAAAGGTAAATACATTATCTGAAGCACAATCTTGTAAAGGAACCATTGTATTGCAGACTTAAAATTGCAAATGCATAAAAGTGAAACTGTTTCTGTTTTGCAAAAGAAATAATACATACTAAATTTACTATTTAAACACAGTACACTGTTCTGGCAATGTCCTAGATCGGACTGGCAGATTTTACCCAAACTGAAGTCACAGTAGATGCTGTAGTCACAGGTGAAACTAACTTCTTAGCGGTGTAGTGTTATTTTCAAGTATTTTTTTTTTAATGTACCATATTTTCCAGTCTTTTACATCGTTTATGTAATTTACCATATTTTTCTACCATTATGAAAACAGTAGTTGAATATTTCTCATATGCAATACATTGGGTCGTGCACATTCTTACTTGTGCAGCTTTGCAAATTGTTTCTCCTTTAGAGAAATTGATCGTTTGCGTTTAAGTTTCCAAAAAACAGCGTACCAAAATCTGACAGCGTACCACTCTGACATTACTCAAGTTAAGTTTTGGTACATGCATCACATTCTGATGATGTATCACTCTCTATACTCCAGATCACAGTTTCTGTCAAACTGAAAAACAACGTGCACTTACTTGAAGCTTTAGGTACATTCAAACACATTCCAATTCCAAAAGAAATGAAGATAGTGACGGACAAGTTGAAAAAAGGCATACAAATAGAATAACTTGGCTAGAAAAAAAAATAAATCAAAATAATCTTTTTTCGTATTTTCATTTTTTATTATTTGTGCATTATCCTGAGGGATATCAGACAATGTCCGTTAGGTAAACTGTTCCTACTACCACCACTGGTTTCATGAAAACTGATTTGAGTTTGTTTCAGGTGCGACACATGTATGCGCACGTATGCAGGGATGTGCAACTCTTATCACCTCATGCCCAGGACAACAACTTTTGCCGTTATACTTTGCCCGTCAGGCAAGTAGTTTTTATTTATTTATTTTTCCTATGCTCGTTCTGTTACTAGAAAGACAGTCCGGGTATATTTCAAGTGAGCCACGAGTTTCTGAAGTCTAGAACTGAAACACAAACGTGTAACGTGTTTTGTAGATTAGGAAATAACTGATCCTGCTTTCTTCACATTAGAACTGCCATGGTAGTCATTTCGACATGTTACACTTTTAAAATTAATTATTCTGCGTGTGTTACAGATCCATGGTTGTCTGTTCTTGACTTTTCCTAAATACATGTATTAGAACACCCTGACGGTGTTTGAAAGTCAGAATCACAAAAATAAAATAAGTTAAGCACTTCTACCTAGAACCGCCAAAAGTAGTCATTATTGTTACTATAACTTACAATATGCTATTTGTTACAAGTGTACAAGCCAGTTTATTATCTCTACCTCCAGTGACTTTACAGCAGTATGTATTTGAATAGAATATTGCTCTTGAAGTCTGATGTGTGTTATCCAAATATCTATTGTAATTCACTGCAACGTGGCTGGTGAGCATGTATTAGTCTTCTGTCTTATAATACTATTACAAGAATTTTGAGAAATCCTATGTTTTTTACATTTTGATCTCAGAGCAACTACAGATCATTTTCCTTGGCATCAGAAATTGGAACGACTTAATTTAAAACAGCATTGCCTGCTTCAAGCTAAATATAAAACATTACATGGACAAGCAGCTGTTTCCGACAAAAGCACAGTGTCGCTGGACACAATACATCAAACAAACCAGTCAAATTCGGGATCCAGTTTTGGCTGGCAGCGGACTCTGCCTGTGCAAAGATGAAACTCTCCCTGCAGCTGGTTTTTACTTCACTGTAAATAGCAAAACAGTTGGGGGGGGGGGGGGGGGGGTCTGGTTGGATTAGTAAACAAAGTGAGAAGAATGTTTCCACCATCTGCGCAAAAATTAGTTCTCAGTGAAAACAATCACTGGTGCCCAGTTGCTGTATTTTGCAATGTACTGGACATGGCAATCATCAATTCCTTCATTTTGTACAATGAACGTGGGGGGGGAATCAGTAGAAGAGATTTCATTTTGATGCTAGCCACGGAGCTTTGGCAGAAACATTTCGATCAGAAAGCTGCAAAGCGGCAGGGAAACGCAGCTCAATCTGGATACAGTGCGCATCAAGTGACACATGCAACAGAAAACAATGACAAGTTACTAAATGCAATAAAAATAAAACTTCTGATATATCTGTGCTCAGTGTGAAAGAGCAGTATGCGATAACTGCACATGAAAAGTTGATAAGCACTACATCTGTGTGGATTGTGCTAATATGGGGGCTTTCAACTTGAGTGAAACTGACCAAATCAGAAGCAAGGTTAACAGTCTTGACACACGTCAAACACATGCCTCAAAACACGTCACGACTCAAAACAGAAAAAAGTTCATTTATGAGGTGCAGCAGTATCCATTATTACAGGATTACAAACTGGACTCCTGCAAAGACATCCAGAAGAAAGACCATGTCTGAGAAGCTTGCAGGTGGTGCATTTAGCAGTTTGTGCCTCCACGATACATCAAGTCGCTTGCACAGTTTGCATTCAACATGTTTTTGGTCATATGGACATTTAACAAATAAATCCCAAACTGCAAAGGGCATGAAACATTTATTTCAATACAGCTTACCCTATACAACGTTTTGCTGTCGCGGTATCAAATAAACACGAGCTGAATGGGGGGGGGGGGTTCTCAGTTTTTTTCAAAATTAAAATTGTTAGTGTTTCTTGTACACTATGTATTCAGTACACATTTTAATGAAGCAATACAGCCGCTATAAGTAACCCCACCACCCCCAGTGTTTCAGAATAATATACCCTGCTCTAACGTATAACAATTTGGTAGTGGATTTTAATACAACTTTTGTTTTAGTAATACGCACTATACAGATCAAAATATTGAATTGTGCATGCGAGTGACATTTAAGGTGTGATTTACAGTATGCAAACTGTTTCTGTTAACAGAAAAAAAAAAAAAAACAGTATGTGAATGCCGCCTGACGAACCTTCAAAGTTTTAGAACGACCTTCGAATTCCTGGCTGGCAAACTAACATCCGAAATTTAATGATACAAATTTGAACACATTTTCACCGTCTTATTTAACTAATTAATACATAACTTCATAAGTGGAAACCAGTTAATCGTTCTTGACAAACGTACTTGTCAATCCTGCCTGTCATCTCCGCTTGTTTCCTGCAGGTGTCCATCATGTCCGCTCCCTCTGATCACTGATGGGAAATGCCCAGGAGCGCTCTGAGTGGCTCAGCAGGAGCGGAACTGAACAGGTCGTTAAGCTGATTCTTTTACTGAGCTGCTCACTTACTTAACTGAGTCTATGTGCTGTGAAATCAGGGCAGTTATCATATTTTGTTTCATAACAATCTTAATATATTTTATTTAAAGTGCATAATACATACAGTATAAAAAGAAACAATGAAAAAATACCAGTGTTACATTTAAGTTTAATACACTGTACAGTATGAAGGGTATGAAGGCTTGGCCACCCCTGCTCTATAGTGGTTAATCTTGTGTTATTTTTTAATTTCACTGTGACCCAACAGTATAGTTTGTCACCTAAAGTTACAGTACATATCTGAAACATTTGAATAAAACTGTGTTCACAGGGATGCCCCCCCCCCCCCTCTATCATTACCACCTAACTGAATAGCTGCCTCTCATGTTAAATATTCTAACAGCAAAATAACAGTAAGCTTGAGGTAGTTCATTTTCCAAAGCAGTTTTGGTTCTAACCTCGTTATACAGTTAAGCCCTTTAGCTATATGTAAATAATGTTATAGGATTCTTTAAGAATTTAGACAGGTTATATTTAAAAGTGAGAAACTTGATAACCGTCTCATTTAAAATAGCCTATCAGTTGCCTGCCTAGTTTTAGGCGGAAATAATGAAGATAAGAAAATGTATGTTCGTAGGATTAATAAATATAACATACAAACATCCCTACTTACATGTACAGCTCTTATGGGTTACAGCAGACACAGGAAACGTGTCTTTAAAACCAATCAAGCTTTTACTCGACAAGCGTTGTCTGCAGTTACTATCCGTGCTTCCAAAATGTAAACAAGCAACGTTAGAAAATACAACCCCAACTGAAAAACTTTACAACACGTTTTACACATGTAAATTACAATGCGTTTTCAGACTTGCGTAACCAGCAAAACAACCTCAAATGCAATCTTTATAATCACTATTTAATATTTAAGCTACGATCCTAGTAAATGAATGGAGGGCAGGAGCACAGAATCTGGTTTCCTCGGACACTAACACAGCAATGCCCCTGCAGACCCCAACTCACCCCTCTTTGTTGGTCTCAGACAGCATTTTCCCGGGGTAAATTCCGCTCAATAACGGCCTTTTCTTCTCTCGAGTAGTCTAACAGGGAAGACCGTTGTCGGACGAGGTTTACTGGATTTATTTCTTAATATAAAGGGCTTGTTTTTCACGGACCTTTACCGGCTGCGCTCTCTTCAGCAGCACAAGCAGCACACGGCGGCCATGTTTACCCGAGTGCGGTCTGCGGGAGAGGGCGAGGACCCCGTCTCCTTCCAGGAGCCACACCGGCTGGCGGCCAGACAGAACGCCTGATTACAATTCCAGCACTAACAGCAGGCGTCTGTTTTCGTTTCTTCACACCATTAAACATTTGCTTTGGACGCTTTTTTTTTTTTTTTTAATGTGTGTTTCTCAATGTCATTCGAGAAAATGTCGCAATACTGTTTTATGTTTTTGTAACGAAACACGAAAAATCAAACGCTAGCTTAAAATGCCCCTGAAAATGGTATGGAAGCCTGTATTTTTTTTAGTATATAATTGAGCATGTGTCTTTTTACACTAGTATAAAATACACAAAACATCAAATAAACCGACTGAAGTATAATTGTCAAGCCGTTTCACATCCTGTTTGTTTATCTTGTGAATTTTGGCATTTTAATAAACATACAAAAAAAAGCTGGGAACTCGTAAATGTTTTAAAATATATAGCCTTTATTATTATTATTATTATTATTATTATTATTGGTTATGTTTCATGCATGTAACCAAAGTACCATCAGATTACACACGGCATCAAACAGAGCCCTTTTTAAAGATCTTGTTTTTTCATTAACAAGCTGGGTTTGCAAATACTGCAGAATATTCCAGAGCGCTCTCATGGGGTGTTCCCATAACAACCACTGACGGGCCTGCGTGTATTCTCACTATTATTGTTGTTGTTTCATAATTGTAGTTTTTATTTTACCTGTAATTTTTATTCTTGTTGGTATTATACCGCAAGGGCGAGTTTGCACAGTTTTATTAATTTAAAGCTACAGTAATCCCTTGAACACCTAATTTAATATCTTGTCTAGACTACATATATTACAATTCTCAGTAAGTGCACACAGAAACCTAGTTGGATGTTATATGTATGTATATATATATATATATATATATATATATATATATATATATATATATATATATATATATAGAGAGAGAGAGAGAGAGAGAGAGAGAGAGAGAGAGAGAGAGAGAGAGAAAAAGACTTTTATACCAGGTGAGTGTGGTTAAATTGAATATAGGTTGATTTGCAATTTGATTGTTTTCCACACAGCTTTTATAGTTGTGCAATCCCACTGAAGTGCACTGAAACTATTGTACTGCTTAAGTATTGTCTTAGCGCAGGTTAGCAGCTGTTAACCAGTTCCCTTGAAAAGTGAGGGTGCGCGGAGAGGCTGTTGCAGAAAATCCAAACCTAGCAGCGCTCTGGAAGACGCCAACTACTAGACAGATCTGTACTCTCCCACTAGAACTGTACCTCACTGACTCACCTGTCCTGCTGTGACTGTCTCGCACATCCCTGTCATTCTGTCCTCACTCCCGTCGTCCTCTCTCCTCTGCTGCTCCCCTGACCCCTCTGCCTCTCCTTCCCCTCCCACACACTCATCTTTTCTGCACTCTGGTGCCCTCTGGGACAGTCACTCTTATGCTAACAAAGCTGATTTCTTCTCTGCCTTTGCCTCCAACCTCTCTCGAGATTTCCTTGCTCTCACTGAAACCTGGCTCTCTTGTGACTCCTGCTGCCCTGTGTTCTCTCTATGGCCTGTCCATAGTCCGCGTATCACTGGACAGGGAGGTGGGACTTCTCCTCTCTTCCTCTTCCTCTTCTTTTGAATTTCACACTGTCCAACTAACCTCTTTCTGTCAACTCCTGCTACTTGTACTTTAACATCCCCTTGGACCTCTCACTCACTTTCTCGATGAACTCGACCATCTCCTCTCCTCCCTCCCCTCTCTGTCTACCCCAACTGTCCTGTTAGGTGATTTCAATATCCATCTCTCCAACCCCAACCACTCTGCCGGATTCCTTCCTCTCTCCATCCCCTCCTACCCACAAAGCTGGCCGTCAACTGGACATCACCTTCTCCAGGGCCTGCTGCCCCTCCACCCTTTCACCCCTCTGGACCTCTCTGCTCACTATTTCACCTCTTTCTCCGTCTCTCCCCTCTCTCCCTACTCCACCTACCCCCACTGTCACCTCTCGCTGTAACCTCCACTCTCTTTACCCCTCTGTCCTTGCCTCCACTGCTCTCTCTCGCCTCCTTCGTATCGACAACAACTCCCAACTCTCTGTAGACTCTGCTACCTCTACCTTCTTCTCCTTCACCTCCTCCCTCAGTCCCCTAACCTCCCTACCTGCCCGCCCCTCCCCTGGCTCTCCTCTGTGCTCCACTCGGCAAGAATCAAACTGTGCTCTTTAAAAAAAATGGAAGAGAACTAAACTCCCTGCAGCCCTAGACCTCTACCGCTCCCTCCTCTCCTCCTCCTCCTCTCGCCTGCTAAATGCTCTTATTTCCAGTCTGTTATTAAGGTTTCAGACTGGTACAAAAGTATAGAAAGCTCACCTAGCTGTGTGTTTAGCCCTGCTCTCTCCTTCCCCAGCTCTTCTCCATTCCTTTTCATCCGCAATGCCCCTTCTCTCCGCTGTCAAGCAAGGCTTCTGTAAACACAAGACAAGGCAGGTCAGAAACACAAACACCCGCCAAGGATATAAACAGTTTCACAGTACGGCAATAGCAACGCTACATGGGCACTTCTTACAAGGTAATGTTGTTGACCAGTGTGTGTGTGGCTGTGGCCATTCTAGTGGCCTCTGAGGCAGGGCTGGTACCTGCCGTAACGATCAGGCGCGCCTCCGCTGGGCTTCTCTCAGCAGCACATGTAAAGGCTGCTGTGGAGCGTCAACCTTCTCCCTCTCTGGCCTCTCGGGAGCGGCGGCTCCTCCCTCTCTGGCCTCTCGGGAGCGGCGGCTCCTCCCTCTCTGGCCTCTCGGGAGCGGCGGCTCCTCCCTCTCTGGCCTCTCGGGAGCGGCGGCTCCTCCCTCTCTGGCTCTCGGGAGCGGCGGCTCCTCCCCTCTCTGGCTCTGGGAGCGGCGGCTCCTCCCTCTCTGGGCTCCTCCCTCTCTCTCTCGGGAGCGGCGGCTCCTCCCTCTGGGAGCGGCGGCTCCTCCCTCTCTGGCCTCTCGGGAGCGGCGGCTCCTCCCTCTCTGGCCTCTCGGGAGCGGCGGCTCCTCCCTCTCTGGCCTCTCGGGAGCGGCGGCTCCTCCCTCTCTGGCCTCTCGGGAGCGGCGGCTCCTCCCTCTCTGGGCTCTTCAGCCAGTCCCATATCTCCTGGGACGGTGGTGAAGGTGGTGGTGCTGGAGGTAGTGGGGTGGCCGCTGATGGCCAGGGTGAGAACTGCTCCTCTTCCTGGGCCTGATTGTAGGGGCATTCTGCCAAGTTGCAGCTGTCCTCCTCTCAATGTCCACACCAGTCTGTCGGTGGCACTTCTGGGCAGGACCTCCAGCGGTGGTCCTCCTTCCCGCACCAGGAACATCAGGGGAAGAGGCTGGACGGTTTCTCCAGAGGTGGCTGCAGCAGCTTACATTTCTTCTGCTGCTGCCTCTCCTTCTGCCTTTGCCTCTGCCTGCTTTTTGCCCAAAAGTTAAAAAAAAAAAAAAAAAAAAAAAAAAAAAACCCTGCAGTACTGCTCTGAGCTTAATGGAGGCGCTATAGTCCCACTTCTCACATCAAGTGCGACAGGCTAGCGAGTGGATAGAGGCCCAGAAAGAGACTGCAGTTAAAAAAAAAAAAAACAATACTTTTATTACAAGCACAAAATAAAAGGGCACACAGGCCAAACCAAAGGTATTTAAACACAAATAGAAAGACACAAAACAAGACTTACAAAAATAAAAGGTCTGATCACTCGATCAGAAAATACAAAAACCAAAACAGCAAACCAAACAAAAGCAAGCACAAACACCAGCTTGCTTCCTCAGCTCCCTCCTCCCCTAATGGGAAGCTAAGGCCTCTATGTCAGGTGGCTTGGTGATGATTGATCATTAATTACTCCAATCAACCCCAGCCACCTGAACACAATAAACCCAGGCAGGTTGGGGAATTTAACCCCATCCCTGCCAATCTATAAAGGGCAGAGCTCTGCTCTGCTCTGCCACACTGCTGTACAGATCTGATTGATGGAAACAATTCTCGCAGGTATGCGTGCTTTTGGTAACAACTAAGTTAAACAATTCAATTAATTCAGCGACAGTTCGTACAATTCACACTCACTTTACTGAATACACTGCAGTTTAGAGAGGAGAGTTGCAAAACCTGTCCTGACTTAGTGTCGCGAGATTCTGGAGCCTGTTGGCAACCCTACTCTCAGATCAGGTGACACAGGCTGAAACGTGATTAAAGAAAACAGCGGCAAAGATGCAGCTCTCCTTTCTTGTAAAAGTAAAGTAAACGGTTCTGTATTTTGACGTTTCTGTCATGGCGGGAGGGGTCTAGCGGTAAACTGTGCAAGTTTCAAACTGAAATCTTATTTCAAGGATATAGTTCCATTCAGTAACAAAAAATACTATTAACTAAAAGGCTCAAAACTATACATTGCACGAGTCCTTTGTTAGTAGCTGCCAGTCTGTTTTTCATTCAACAGTTTCTTTCAGTTTTCTTGACAGTTTTTGTAGATTCAGTAATTCGGACAAATCCCAAACTTGAATTTGGTGCATCCCTAATCTGCACAGAATTACTGAATACCCAACGCTGCCAGGATGCTCAACACTTCTGACCAAAGACACAACGTTTGGAACGATCTTGGTTGTTTTTCTTAATTTATACTCGGGGGTAGCATTTCTAAAACACATATGTAAAAGAACATTTACCCTTTTCATACCATCCAATAATGTCATTTATATTATGAAGTAGTTTTATGCAATGCAAAGTGTAAAAATGGTTCCACTGCTCCCAGCATTTAAATAAATAAATAAACAAAGCCGCTGAGGTCTCAGTATCCCATGTAGCGTTGTGCACATCCTGGTATTACAGTGACTCAGTAAAGCCGACACTCAGGCAACAATTTGACCAGGTAAACCAAATGCTCAAAAAATCACGGTTTTAAGATGATGGAAGCAATAAAAAAAAATATATATAATTACATATTATAGATAACATGATGATTCACGTTCTTCATTAATGCCTTCTGGCTGTACTGTCCTGAGAGTTAAGTAGTTTTTGATTCAAGTCACCTCCTTTACAAGACTGAAATAATCTTTGCATACCACAAAATGAAGTCCGAAATGGAATTACTTACCTGTGAAAAATGTCTCGGCAGTGGCGAGCATTCGCCTTTCCTACGGACAGCCCTTTTATGTTTATTAATGCGCACCTATAGTTTTCTTTTGGTTTTATCAACATATTGTAGTTGCAAGGACAGGAAATTAAACTACAAAATCGTATGTGCAGGTAATAACTTGTGAAATCTTGCATTCTTTTTCGGTTTAAAACTTAAAAGTTTTAGTTTTAATAGCACTGTTACAAGCTGCACATTTCCGACATGGAAAGAAACCGTTCATGACTGTACTCCATTTCTAAATTTTTAGCAGTAACTTCAAAAGAATCTGATTTAACAGCCCGCACATTTCTGCCTCTACAGTGTATAAAAAGGGGCACAGATTGAAATATTTTCCTACCAATAGTATGCCAGTGTTTAATAATATTTTTTATCTTATGACTGTGTGTAGTAATTTTACCCATTTGCACCTTCACTACCTACACAGGTCTCAAATTTGCAGTTCTGAAAAAGCCTCACATGCATTTAAACTTCAAAACAGACTTCTGGTACTAGGCTTTCCTTGCCTTCCAGGAAGACTGTCACAGCTTTACTTAGTGGGTCACCTCAGCACTGTCTTACTCACCGAGAGCATGTCCGTCAACAAGAGAAGCAGCTGGGTTCATAACAGGGTTCATGCACTTTTTCAACATCAAAATTCCATACCATTTGTTTTTCCAGACTTGTTTTAATTAGTTTCTACTAGTTTTTCGATAGTTATCCACATAGTCCAGCAGCCGCACAGCCGGTTGCACAGAGCTGTACGAGCCAACGTCAGCAGCAGTTTGATTATTATTATTTTTTAAATCAGTATTTAAATCGTATAATGAAGGCTATAGCGAGGATGTAAATAGTAAACAGTGCCTATAGAAAATCTACTCCCCCTTTCAAAATGTTCACCTTTTGTTGCCTTATAGCCTGGAATTAAAATGCATTAAAATAGGGTTGTTTTTTTTTCATTTATCTACACATCCTACCCCACAACTTCCAAGAGAAAAGAATATTCTAGAAATTTGTAGAAAATTAAAAATAAAAACTGAAATAGCTTGCTTGGATAAGTGCCCACCCTCCTTGTAATAGCAATCCTAAATTAGCTCAGGTGTAACCAATCGCCTTCAAAACCGCACACCAAGTTAAGTGGTCTCTACCTGTGTTAAACTGTAGTGATTCGCATGAAGTCAGCAGTTTCTGTAGGTTCCCTCTGCTGGGTAGTGCATTTCAAAGCAAAGACTCAACAATGAGCACCAAGACACTTTCAAAAGAACTCCGGACAAAGTTGCTGAAAGGCAGAGATCAGGGGATAGGTATAAAAAACATATCAAAAGGCCTTGAATATCCATTGGAGCACGGTCAAGACGATTACAAAGAAGTGGAAGGTGTATGGCACCACCAAGACCCTGCTTAGATCAGGCCGTCCCTCCAAACAAGGAGACTTATCAGAGAGGCTACCATGAGACCAATGGCAACTTTGCAAGAGCTACAGGCTTTTATGGCCAAGACTGGTCAAAGTGTGCATGTGACAACAACATCCCAAGCACTCCACAAATCTGGCCTGTATGGTAGGGTGGCAAGAAGGAAGCCATTACTCAAGAAAGCCCACGTTGAATCCTGTTTGAAGTAAGCAAAGAAACAACTCAGGAGATTCGGCAGCCATGTGGAAAAAAGTCTTGTGGTCTAAATGCAAAGCGTTATGTTTGGCGCAAACCCAACACAGCGCATCACTCAAAGAACACCATGTCTACTGTGAAGCATGGTGGGGGCAGCATCATGTTATGGAGATGTTTCTCATCGGTAGGGACTGAGGCACTTGTCAGGATAGAAGGGAAAATCAATGGAGCAAAGAACAGAGAAGTCCTTGAGGAAAACCTGCTGCCCTCTGCAAGAAAGCTGAAACTGGGACGGAAGTTCACCTTTCACCATGACAACAACCCAAAGCACACAGCCAAAGCTACACTGGAGTGGCTGAGGAACAAAAAGGGAAATGTCCTTGAGTGGCCCAGTCAGAGCCCCGACCTAAATCCAATCAAAAAATTTGTGGCATGACTTGAAGATTGCGGTCCATCAACGCTCCCCAAGGAACTTGACAGAGCTTGAACCCAGTTTTGTAAAGAAGAATGGTCAAATATTGCCAAATGTAGGTGTGCAAAGTTGGTAGAAACCTATCCCAACAGACTCACAGCTGGAATTGCTGCCAAAGGTGCTTCCACCAAGGATTAACTCAGGGGGGTGGAGACTTATCCAATTATGATCTTTCAGTTTTGTATTTTTAATATATAATCTTTCTCAATAAAAACTCTTTTCCCCTTAGCAGTGTGGAGTATGGCGAGTAGATAAGTGGAAAAAAATCCTCATTTAAATGCATGAAACTCTGAGGCACTGACACAACAAAATGTGAAAAAAGTTCAAGGGGGTGTAGACTTTCTAGGCACTTTATCTACACTCGCCTGACGGTTTGGACCCGAGACTGTTGCTGCACTTGGTACTGCAAAGTTAATAAATAAAAACGGCAATGTTAACGTGCTACACTTATACACACCACAGGGGTGTGGTGTCACAGTGTCCATTTTGCCCTTCGTTTCACTGGAGCAGACAGAGTCACGTGACACATACCAGTGTGCTGCCTGAACAGGATTGCTTGAGTTATCAGGACGTTGTCAGTGGCGTTACATGGAGCAATCCTCGCATGATTTGGTCGTGTGTGTGTGTGCGTGTGTGTGAGCTACTCTGCGACGGACTGGCATCCCGTCCAGGGTGTGCTCCCGACTTGCACCCTGTGCATGCCGGGTTAGGCTCCAGCTCATCGTGACCCTTTAAAGGATTAAGCGGTTACTGATAACAGATGGATGGCTAATACAGTAAAAATGAAAAAGTGTGTGTTTTTAAAAACTGTTTTGAAAACTGTCCAAATTGCTTATTTGAGGACTAAGAGATGCAAAAAAATAAAAACTGGGCAGATAGATGGCTAATGACAGGAAAGAAGCCAGTGAAGAGGTGGAGACAACTTCACCCTGGAAGTACAAGGCAGTCTAAAAGCATGGCTTGTGCAAACTGAGATGTCTTTTGCCTATTGTTGTACCAGATAGCTACAATAACTTAATCTGTCTGACTGTCTCACCTTGCTTTGGCTGGTCCCGGCTCTCTCCTCATGCTCCCCTTCCTCCTCCTCTCTTTCATTCTCTCTCTCCGCTCGTCTCTTGCGCCGCTCGTGGTGTCGGGGTGCGGGGGGGTCGTCGGGGCGTCCTGAATCGGGGGACCCCTCAGGCTGGCAGAAAGCACCGCTGTCTCTGGACAGAGAGTCATGCTGGGGGCTTACAGACTGGAAACAGATGACCGAGAAAAACAGGGTTGGGATTGGGCAGGGGGGTGGGAAATACTGTAAACTCTCTTAATGAAAAATAATCCAACAGGAATAACTGTAACAAAACCACAACAACTCACCCTCCTGTCACTTGAGGGGGACCTCGACCTGGAAGACGACGACGAACGGGAGGAAGAGGCCGAAGACGAGGAGTTTGAGGAGGAAGATGATGATGATGATGATGATGATGATGAAGAGGAAGGAGAGGCGCCCTCCCTGCTCCGCCTCCCTCTCTCCCTGTCCGTGTCAGGGGCTGAGAGGGGTGGTGTCGGCGGGTGGCCGCTCTCCGTTTCCTCGGGGGGAGGAGAGGGTGGCAGGACGGGGCCCATCGGCTCCTTCTCCAACTCCTTCACAGCTTTCATCAGCCGCCCCTCTGGAGATTTGGGCGTCTCTGCCGCGAGCTTTTCTTCTGGCTTCCTGGGTGTCTCGGAGGTTGATGATTTAGCGGCTTCTGCCTGTTTCCCTGAAGCTGCCATGGGGGTCTTCTCTTCCTGTTTTTCAGGCATCTCTTTATGTGCCTGCTGCCTGCTGCAAGTTTCTGCTGCTTTTTCTGCTGGCTTGGGGGGGTCTTTGTCCAGGGTGGAGCTCTCACCTACTTTTCTTTTGAGAGGGCCGCTCTCCTTTTCCGTCTCAGGGGAAACTCCTCCTGCTTTTTTCGGAGGTTCGTTTTCAGGTGCCGGGGTCTTCTCCCTTTTCTTTTCAGGCTTTTTGGCAACAGCATGTGAATTCTGCTCTTCTGGCTTCGGCCCTTCTTTCTCCACTGGCGCTGGGGGGCCTACTGGTTTGAGGGACACGCTTTCTGACCCTGGTTTGGGGTCTGAAGGGCTCATTTCTGCAGTCGTGCTCACCTCCCCTTCCTTCCACGTTTCCGTAACCTTTGTGGCATCTCTCGGTCCTTCCTCTCTGGAAGTAGCGTACCCAGACTCCTTTGGCAACTGCCCAGCCTCTGAAGCTTGTTCCAGGCTAGCCAGCCTCTCCGTCTCCTGCTGCACCAGAGGTGCTTTCTCAGGTTTTGGTTCAGGGATGCTTCTTTCGGCGAACCCACAGGTCTGAAAGCTTTTCTTGGGGTGCTCCGGAGCCGGCAGCCCATCCTCGAAGACCTGTATCTTTTTGGGTGGTGCCCCAGCCTCTGGAGAAGGAGGGGTGTCTCGAAAGACTCTGAAATTCTTGGGAGAGGATTGAACCTGTAGTGTCAGTGGAGTCTGTGTGGGAATAACCAAAGTCTCCTTTTGCTTTTGTGATAAAACTTCTGCTGTAACCTCCACAGATTCGGGTTCAGGAGCCGGGCTCCCCACAGTCAGGTTTTCAGAGAATCTACAAGTCTCTTGTGCCAGTTTGTGTAGCGCTGGGACTTCCTTAAGTGGAGTTTGAGAAATCTTTGAACTGTCCTCCCCCCCTGCTAGCTTTTCAGGATGCGCTGCTTTTAGAGAACTCTCCATTTCAGTGGCAGGCATTTTGATGTCGGTCTCCTCTTGTTTCTTATCCGATGTGCCCAAATCCCTGCCCCGTTTTGACAACGGAAGGTGGCTCTGGATAGCCCTGGCCTGCTCTGGCACTCCTGTCATCTCCCCGACTCCCTTTTCAGGCTGCAGGACCCTGTCCAGTTTGAGAATCTGGACGCCCTCCGTTTTACCCGGCTGAAACACCTCTTCAGTTGTAACTTTTACTGTTGCTTCAGCTTCTTCGGAAGCAGCGCCTTTGTGAGGACCCTGTTTAGGAATTGCAGGGTCTTTCTGCGGCATTGCTGTCTGCAGTTTCAGATTGAAAGGGAGGTTTTCCGGCACAGCAGGAACTTCTTTACGTTGTTTGACTGCACCTTTCTCGGACGCCTGGCTACTCTCTCCAGAAACCTCTTTAGGCTTGAATGCCTGCGTGTCCAGCTCCTGTTTGTCTGTTGTCTTTGCTGTAGAAACCTCTTTGGGATCTTTACGTTTGTCAATCTCTATTTCTTTTTCTCTAGTGGCCTGCTTGGTGATCTTTTCTGAGGCACCCTCTTCAGGCTTATCAATCTGTGCTGCCTGTTCCACAGATGCTGAAGAATAATGTAGCAAAACAGCGTCTGCTTTTTCATTTTTTTCAGTCTCTCTCTGTTTCGTGGCGCTCACAAATGTCTCAGCAACTGTTTTCTCCACTGGTGCAGCTGTAGAATCCTGAACTGGTTTATTATCGGTCACAGAATCAACCTCTTTTGACATCTCTAAAGCCAGTTTCGGTTCGACGCTCATTGGTACGCTCCCTCCAACCGCTCTCAATACTGCTGGAGAACTCTTCCAATGCCCTTCTGGACTTGTTATTGAAATGAGTTTTGCTTTTTCGGGAAGTTCACCCTCTTTCCTCTCAGTAGACCTGCTGGTCTGCCCCAATCCTAAAATTTCTGAAGCTACTGGTTTGGAGACCTCGGCAGGTTTACCAAGCATTTCCAGTGTTTTCTGTGCCTCTTCCACTTTCAGTGGTGCCCCGGAAGATTCCTTTGCCTTAGACTTTTCTAGGGTCTCTGTAAAACCAGTTTCCATGATCCCTCCCTTTCCCAGGACCTCTCTAGGCCTTCCTCTGGGAGCTTCTGGGTCTTCTTCGGCTTTTGCCAACATTAGCGAGCTACCTGCAGACAGATCTAATTTAGCCTTGGTCTTTTCTACAGAGGCATGCTTCAGGATTGACCCTTGCACGCTTCCCACAGCCACGACTTCAGGCATGCTTTTTCTCTTTTCCAAAGTCAGATTAAGCTCTTCATCTCGTCCTTTATCTTCATCGTCGTCGTTGTCTTTCATGGTCGTGGCCAGGCGACTTTCTTTGGGGGCCGCTTTCTCTTCCCCACCTCCTACCACCTCTACCCCGCTAGCTCCCTCAGTCAACATGACATCTTTGCCCATTTCAGCTGACTCCTGTTGTTGGGGTTTGACGTAAGTGGGAGGAGCACCTCTGATTTCTCCATCAACTCCTCCACTAACACCTGACATCACAACAGAGCTCCCACTGATTTTAGTGCTTCCACCTACCACCCGCACAGACAGCGAAGCCACAGCTCTGGGGCCAGGCGACTGGGCTTCAGCACGGACTACCAGATCAGCATGACCGGTCTGTTGTGCTGGTGGTGGAGGTGCCACGACCGACACAGTGCTGGGAGCAGCCAAGGAGTCCTTGCTCTCCCTAAAAGATGACCGTCTTGCTCTGGACTCTCTGGGAGACTGCTCTGCTCCGTCTGCAGTCCTGTCCGGGACTGGGGAGCTGCTGGGATCCAGGGAGAAGTCGTCTCTGGAGTGCCTCGACCGTCTGGTCCGGGCAGGTTCTGCAGTCTGCAGTTCTGGGACTGGGGAATAAGCAGTAACAGGACACAGCAGATTTTCGCTGTCCAATTCTGCTGGTTGTGGCCGGGCCGGGCTCTGTCTGACCGTTCTGGTACTGGAGCGGCGCTGGGACTGAGGGGAAGAGGAAGCCCTGGCTGGCACTGCCTTGCATTTAGGGAGGGAGGCAGCGAGGCTTTCCTCCTAGGAGAGAAAAAAGGACGGCATTAACACAATACTCAAGGACCCACCGTCACAAGCTAGGAGGACAGGTTAAAATGAAATAACTGCAGTTGACTGACATTTAAATTCTTAAATAGTCTGTATAAACTCGCTACTTGGAAAGTGTTCCTTTGGTTGTCATGTCCCGTCAAGCTGAAATAATATTTCCTCTCAAAGAAGGGCGTGCATTACTGTTTTTAAATGATTTGTTTATTACAACATTATGCGTTGTCACAGGGAATAAGTTAGCTGTGAAATAAGCGTTTGCCTTTTTGAGTTTCCATGCATGCGCGAATCTTAGGGCTTAAAGGCAAGGTTAAGCTGTCGACTTTGTCTGTGTACTTTTATTCAGAACAGACCGTTATTGCGATGTTTCCAGTGTGTCAAGTAAATTGTTTTACCCTTAAATTTTTCAGGATCTTTATTAAAAGCTACATTATAGGTGGTAAAAATCTAAAACACGTCGCTGTAATATTAACATCTTTTTCATATTATTATTTAATATGATGTTAACTTTAGGCTATGTAGTTTACATTAAACCGCTGGCTACTTTATTCTAGGTTTTCTTCATGCATGTACTTGCAATATATTTGCAAGAATTAGCGAAACAGAAATAAATACAACACATGCATCATTTTGTATATGGGTTATGACAAACTGAAAAAATTTATCATTTGTCATGCGATTTATTTTGACTTGCAATTAGCCTATATACTGCGGTCCTAAGACCGTATTGAAAGCTATCAGACAGTTTTGAAACACCGGACACTTATCTCGCAATCAGACGCTTAATACTTGGTTAATGATATATTCCTAAAAAACCTCCAGCATGGAGTTAGACCACACCTTATGTAATCCTTCTGTTCCCATACCTATCCTTACAACTCTGTTTTTATTATATATAGTTTTGTATATTTTGAATTGTGTACATGTGGTGTGCATTGGTTGTTTTAATAAAAGTGCACTTTTTAAATACCAGTATCTTTGTTATTGAGATATGTATATAGTATTACTGTATGGTATGCAATGAATGCTATATGATATCTACATTATATTCATGATATCTTTTCATTTGATAAATGAGATCTGGTTTAAAACATAATAATTAGAAAATATCGTTAAGAGCAAGTTCTCACACAGAGTTTCACATAATAATCTACAAGTAAAAAGTATAACCTGTGAGATGACGTTTTACCCTGGGATCCTTCAAGAAGCTGCTCGATGAGATTCTGGGATCAATAAGCTACTAACAACCAAATGAGCAAGATGGGCCGAATGGCCTCCTCTCGTTTGCAAACTATGTTCTTATCTTTCCTGAAATACAACGACTGAAGAGTGGGGACTTCAATTGTTGAAGTGAGAATCAGAGATTTGCAGAAGGTACTAGATTAAATTGGAGAGCCATGTTAATTATTAGTACAGTACTTGGGGCTGTGCGAGTACACTCACCATGTCAACCAGGAATTTACAGATGTTCATTTAATAATATAACTGCACTTTCGGACGGTATGTATAGGAAGCCAATCGTTTTGTGCGTTTCTCAGATTACAGATACACCTTAAAACACCATCTTCCACTAAAAACACGTACGTTTTCTATATTAAGGTTTTTATATATCCTGTAGACTTCATTACATCATCAAAAACATTATTCTCTACATGAAGAAAAGTGTTTGTACCCACTTACATAAACACTTATTTGCTTACCCCACAGTATATGACATGTTCATGAACAACATTTTTTAAAGGAAATACACATTTGGCAAGCAGTGATTTTAACTATGCATAGACATAAATTACACAGACAAATAAATGCTTTTAAAATATGTATTCACGTCATAAAAAATAAAACACAGCAAGCAATTTCCTGAAGATAAAATGTATATATATAATACAAAAAAACCAACACCGTACCTGTGACACCGTAACTATTAAGCACTCAGCAGTGGGGAATTTAGAAATACTACAAGAAACTGAAACTCAAAAAAAGTTTTGATGAGACGTATCTCTCAGTGTCTTTGAAGACAGCGAGAGCCTTCTGTCATTGAATTTAATAAGTTTCTCTTATCAGCTGGTTTCACAAACAGCTTATTTAAGGTAAAATTAGATAGTCTGCCGCAACCACCTGTACCTGTTATGGACACATCAGCTAAAGGTAAGTGAATGAATAAATGCAGGAATGAACGGATGGAAAGTGTAACCTTCCTAGACATCCTTGATAAAGATGTGTGATCTCAATGGTTTACCCTGGGCTGAATTTTAAATAAAGGACTGTGTGCTGACCTGGTCTGCTTGACAGGATACGCTGTCGTAGCCCTCTGACTTATCCTCCTGAGGCGACTCTTCTTCCTGTACGGAAGTGCTGTCCGTCTCTGAAATAGGAAACACATCCAAAACATTACACACAGCACAGAAACAGGCAGGTGACTGTCACTTACTTTCATTGATACAAACGACACAAAAGTAGGAGGAGTGGCAAACACTGTTGCAGCAGCAAAGGTCATTCAAAATGATCTAGACAAGATTCAGAACTGGGCAGACACATGGCAAATGACATTTAATAGAGAAAAGTGTAAGGTACTGCATGCAGGAAATAAAAATGTACATTATAAATATCATATGGGAGATATTGAAATTGGAGAAGGAATCTATGAAAAAGACCTAGGAGTTTTTGTTGACTCAGAAATGTCTTCATCTAGACAATGTGGGGAAGCTATAAAAAAGGCTAACAAGATGCTCGGATACATTGTGAAAAGTGTTGAATTTAAATCAAGGGAAGTAATGTTAAAACTGTACAATGCACTAGTAAGACCTCATCTTGAATATTGTGTTCAGTTCTGGTCACCTCGCTATAAAAAAGATATTGCTGCTCTAGAAAGAGTGCAAAGAAGAGCGACCAGAATTATTCCGGGCTTAAAAGGCATGTCATATGCAGACAGGCTAAAAGAATTGAATCTGTTCAGTCTTGAACAAAGAAGACTACGTGGCGACCTAATTCAAGCATTCAAAATTCTAAAAGGTATTGACAGTGTCGACCCAAGGGACTTTTTCAGCCTGAAAAAAGAAACAAGGACCAGGGGTCACAAATGGAGTTTAGAAAAAGGGGCATTCAGAACAGAAAATAGGAGACACTTTTTTACACAGAGAATTGTGAGGGTCTGGAATCAACTCCCCAGTAATGTTGTTGAAGCTGACACCCTGGGATCCTTCAAGAAGCTGCTTGATGAGATTTTGGGATCAATAAGCTACTAACAACCAAACGAGCAAGATGGGCCGAATGGCCTCCTCTCGTTTGTAAACTTTCTTATGTTCTTATGTTCATTGAAGGGTCACAGCGAAACCTGGGGTGGCTAAAACGAACACAATGGGAGTCCTAAATTATTCCTCAATAATCAGGACTGGGTGTAGTGCTAGTGCAAGTTTCAAGTAGTAGGAAACTAAACTGAAGCGTGGGCTATGGCTGGCTGTACCCTGCTGCAAACCCCTCTGGAGTTACCAGTTAGTGATTGTACAGAAGAGAATAAAAATCCATGCAAACATGTATTTGTCATATCTGGTACTACACTTGGATAAAGAAAATGCTTTTAGCTGGTCTTGCACTTCTTGGGTCATTTGGAGAGTAGAATTGTCCCCACCCAGAAGACACTGCTGATTAAAGCAGAAACACTAGAGCTACCGGATGCACACACACACACACACACCTAGAGCTACTGCAGCTGTCTTTTTAACAGTTATATTAAAATGTGTATAAAACTACTGCAGCGTTGCACGCTACAAAACAATATATATATGTAATATATGTAATTCAAATCTTGAGAACATTGCAAACCCAGGTGTTGTGATCAATGCCTTGATCAGCCACCTCTTGTATGCTAACTGTATTAGCAGTAGGGCTGGCGACAGGCTGGCTGGTGTTAGCGTTTTTTTGACTCTGCTGTGGGCACTCCAATTCGTTATTATCTGTATACTGACTGAGAAGATGGCTCAAAGACGAGTACTGAATACCGAAGAAGTGCTTGAACTATTACAAGATTTGGCTGAAGGAGATTCTGATGGCAAGATGAGTGATAATGTCATATGACACTGAGCAGAATTTACCTGCAGGTCAAACACAACAAGCGCTGACCAGGCGGAGAGGAGATGGAGCGGCAGATCCAGTACTGGAGAAACAGCTGCTGTCCCTGTGGTTCCTCCTGCAGCTGCTGCTTTAGCACCACCACCACTACCACCTACTGCATCAGTGTCTCCAAGCGTAATTCAGGAGACAGGCAAAGACAGGACAGTTTGGAAAATTATAAATCCTGGTGTTGATCCTTTGAGAAAATGCACATCAGAAAATGGTTTTGTCTGAAGCTTCAGGCCCAACGCTGCCCACAAAATGAAACACAGACACCCCACTCAGTGTATTTCTGGTGTTGAGCTCTATGCAGGAATTACAAGCTTTCATGTGCGTGGCGCATATGCAGGCAAAAGCATTTATGTGGAGATCTACTGCTCACAAGAGTGGGGTCTTCCCTCCTTCAAGGAAACAATGTCACAGACTCGCTTTCGGGAAATCCTGAGATTCATATGTTTTGATTTGAGAACAAGAGCACCCCGACTTATTTGTAATGAACAAACAAATCTGCCATGGCATCAGAGGTTTGGGACAGCTTCATCACAAATAGAACTGCCTGCTATAAGCCTGGCCCTAACATCACCGTGGATAAGCAGCTGTTTCCCACAAAGGCACGCTGTCGCTGGACACAGTACATCGCCAACAAACCAAACAAGTCTGGCATCAAATTCTGGCTTGCAGATGACGTGGATTTCTAATACCTTGTAAACAATTTCCCCTACCTGGGAAAGGATGAAACGTGCCCTGCTGGTAAAGAGACCAGGAGACAGTGCTGTGCTGAGGCTGAGGGCGCACAGTACTTGGGCAAAGGACGAAATGTCACCAAAAATGTCAAATTTTATTTATTTATTTTTTTTACTTCTCTCCATTTGGCCAGGGAAAAAAACAAAACAAAAACAAAACCTTGGTAGGGACTGTGAATAAGGCAAGACGACAGTTACCACCAACAGCTAAAGCCGTGCGAGCCCCCCCTGCACTCCACTACACTCCTCAGGGACAACGACTGTGCTTATTCTAAGCTCTCTGCACAAATCAGTGACCGTCAGGACTGATGTTATATGAAAACCAAATGCAACGAAGTACGGTGTGGATATACTGGATCAAATGGCAAGGCTGTATTCTGTCAAAGGTGGCACTTAAGAGGTGGCCTGTGGCTGTTTTTTTTATAATGTTTTCGACCTGGCAGCCATCAACGCTTTGGTTTTGTAAAGGAGTGCACTGGCAACACAATCACTCGGATGGAGTTGCTTCTGCAGCTAGCGCTAGAGCTACAGCAGAAACATTTTGATAAGAGACACGAAAGGCGGCTGGCAAATGCCCCTCAACCTTCAGCCAGCGCTGCTCCCACTGGCACACGGAATAAAAGACAATGCCAGGTTACTAAATGCAATAAAAACAGAACTTTTGATGTCTGCATCTGTTGTGAAAAGGCAACCTGTGGCAAATGCACTGGTACAGTTGAAAAGCGTGTTTTCTGTGTAGACTGTACTTCGAAAGCTGTAATGAACTCTGACAGACTACCAGAGCCTTTGAACTATGAGTCACTCAAAGTGCTTTCATGTTATATTTTTGTTTTATGATATTTTTATGACTAGTTTATTTATGATTTATAATTTTACATGTGTATACAGCTTTCTACACCTGTTTATACAGAAGTTTATTGCGTAAAGTTTATTTTATTAGTCGTTCAGTTTACGTGTATGTGCTAAAAAAAAATGTTCAATGTAATGTCTGCTCTGAAAATGTTATGTATGATGTTCACAAATAAAAATATTAAGTTGTATCCAACTGTTTGTTTTTCATTTTCATATCGAAGCCGTTTTAAAATGGAGCCGCAGGTGTGGCAGTTGTATAAAGTCCGAAATCTCGGCTGTTCTAGTGTCAACCAAAACGTAGATCCCTGAGACCTCTCACCGCCCCCCTTGTTCCACATAACCACCAAGTATACCATTTGCAGAGTCAATAAAAAAGCACACACCATCAAATGTAACGGTCATGCATCATGCTTCGTACAGCTATCTCAATAGAAGAATTTAATTTAACTTCCATATGCAATACAAATGCATATTTCTATACACCTCTCTCTCACATAATTGAAGACCACCCAACAATACGCTACAAATAAACATGCACTCCCCCTCTAATCCATTACTTACTTCAGTAAATCCAATATACATCTATATTAAGCAATCAATTACAATCCAGTATTACACCAGGTCTGAGCTAAGTGTACTGTCAAACGTTAGCCAAAAAATGACACTTTAATAGAGACCGTAGTTCAGTTGCACACTGTCCATGTCAGGGCATGAATCTGTCAATATGGTAATGTGGGAGAAAGGAAATAAACCTTCTGTATCAAAGTGCTTGTTTGACAGATAAAAATCAGACTTAATTATACCATGACCTTCCTCAATTTTCATCCTTGAATTCGCCCCCATAGGAATCCGTAATAGTATTTATCTGACAAAAGTTCAGAGATAATCATTTTAAACTGATTTTCTTTCCCTACTTATTTAGTGAATAAATGAAACGAACCAAACTTGCACTGGACAGCAAGCAGCCAAAAAACTCCTGACTCTAGCTGCTACCCCTTTTTTTAAATACACTGCAATGGGACATATTTATGGAGCAGGGATTCCTTCATTAAAAACAAGCCTGACACCAGTTAAGATAACAGATAGAGACTTAGTGCTTCAGCAAGGCTAACTGTTTATCATTTACAAACCAGCATTGACGTTAGAGCCACATTAACCTATTCAATTAGTAACTTCACAGAACCAATGCAGAGGTACCCTAATTGGCACAATCGACAACTCAACGGCACGAAATCGGAGTGGGAGGGCTTGGGTTGTCCAGGGTGGTCTGGCTGGGTGCCTGCGGGTTTGCCTGTAAGCTGCCCAGAGCTGCGTTGTCCTCCGACGCTGTAGCTCTGGGTTAGCTGCATGGCTGGTCTACATACTGCGTGCTAACGTGCAAGTGGTGAAATACAATTTATTAGTGCACAGTGGTGAAGTGTTGTCCTGGTTGGTGCTGGCATTAAGCGACAGCTCCTGGTACGTGCTAGCTGTCTAATAACAACAAACGACAAAAAAAAACACTAAATACTCTGTTACTTTTTTACTCTCCTTCATGGGTTCACTCGCAACCATAACAAAGGAACAGATCATTTAGCCACGCCCCCGGTTAGCGAGTGCAACCGTTTCTCCTCCAATCCGCACTTGCCAGATTGCTTCCCTTCTGAGCCGATGACTTGGTGTACCCTGGCACCGCCCCCCTTAGGGCTACCGATTTTCCACAATCGCGGAATCAGATGGAATCGTGGAAATAGGGACTGGGAATAGAATTGACATTTTGGGAATGGAATTCTGTTTTGCAACAGCACCTTTTATATATTTAAAAAAAAAATAATGTTACTGTAGTAAGAACAGAAAACGCAAAGCCAGCGTGTTTACAGTGCAGTGAATGTGCGTCAATGGTTAAGGAATACAACACGAAAAGGCATTATGAAACCAAACAAGGAGCTTTGGGAAATGCGTATTCAGAGGGCACAGTAGTTAGAAGCGCTGATCTCTTTTTAACAGTTATACTATTGATATGTCACATAACTTTCTAAATGTTTGTAATGATACTCTGTTAAATGTTCACACTGTTCTATTATTAAAGTGCTATTCATATGGTAAAATGTTTAAGTCTTGTTCAATATATAAACATGATGTAATATTTATTATTACTTAAAAATGTGCAGAGTAAAATACTCTGGCCCGACTACCATAACTTTTTCCAATCTGGCACGCTTAAATTAAAAGAATAGTTGAAGAGCCCTGCTCCAACTAAGGCAACTCTATCTGTCCAGGGTATACAAGAAACACATGCAAGCAGTTGTACAGCAAGTACAGCATAAACCAGTCTGCGCTGTTGCAGATGAAACGACAGGGAGAGAAGTGTCCTGAGCATCAATGCAAATGTCTCTACCTGGGATAAATAGCTCATGGCATTTTGTGTCTCTGTAGCTGACCACATTCCTGACTTTTTGTTGTTGTCCTCTGCTAACAAAAGCAGCCTGAGGCACCTGGGAGTGTAAAGTTGTAGCATCCAAAATATCTCCAAGAAACGTGATCTCTTGAACACATCTTTGAAAAACTCCATTCTGTCGGCCCATTCCTCTAAGAAATACTATTCTATGTCTGTTTTTACATTCAGCCCCATATTCAGCAGAACACCAGAAAATGCCTTCATCTCTGATAAGATAACAGGTTTGCAGGAGTTCCAAACAGAATTATGACGCAGCGGTCCTGTTAGTTTTACACTCGCTATTGGTTTCATTTACAATTTCAGTAAACAAAGCGTTTGTGAAAAAAAGCTGAGAAAACTCCAGTTCTGTCCTCAAAGTAGTACTCCCTTGAAATCCCTTATTTATCACAATAAATGGGAGTTTTGTGAAAGCATCTGCACTTACCGATGAGCGTCTCCAGTCGCCCTCCGGCTGAACGTCTGGTTTATGGTCACTTTCCTTAGATAGTGTAATATTTACTTCCTTGTCACTAGATTGATCAAAACTACATCATCCAAACTACTTCTGTCTGTACTTTCTGTCTTCATCTGTGCAAGTTCTTCAGACTGCCTTGACTATCTTCTCTGCGCCATTCTCACTCTGTGCGTCTCAGTCTGTTCAATTCGGCTTGGCTCAGCTTGTAAATGGTCTATTCGGTTGCCTCTGCCTCTTTTCCGATCAGAGACGATTAGGGAACGCCTCGCCTTGGCTTTTTCTAACTTAAATGCGACACGTGCTGGGATGGGTCTGCCATGGGGAAGCGGGATTATAAATGTGTTTCAGTGGGTGCAGACGTGCAGTCTCAAAGTATGGGCAAATCCACACCAGAGAATGTGGGTAGCAACTGTTGCCTGCTTGTATTTATTAAATGACGGCACTCTGTTTTAGTAAGGAAGCAAGTACCACTGTTTTTAGGTGCATTTAATGTTTAAACAGGTCCATGAAATCCTAATTATATTCCCAATCTTAACTGGATGACTTGACCGTGGGCATGTGATCGAATCCGTTTATTCCCCCCCCCCACTGCGTTCGGTCGTTTTTGCTTTTTAGTGACAGGCTCGTCAAACACCACTTCACCAGTAAAACCCGACGCACAGGCGCACGCACCAAGAAAAACACATGACGCATACTGCATCAGACTGCAGGTTAATGTGACTGGACAGCCGCACAGATGCAATGCAAACAAATCACTCAAACAACACGCCCTAAACCAGCAGAGTATGCTGTTGCACTGCAAAACAGAACAAAAGCCACATATACGAAATTTCCTAACGAGAAAATTTAAAAAATGCGCATTTTCCGCCTGGGTTTGCAACGTTTACTCTAAAAAAAGCCCCTAATATTGGGTTTCACCCGATATCCCATCATGCTTTTCTTCTTAATGGCATACAGCCTCTATACATGATTTCCTCTTGCAAATGCCTCCTTACTTACGACTTATCATGGGTCCCACGTGAGCAAAGCTTTCTCGTGTTTATGCTGTAAAAAATACAGCCAAAACGTGATTCTACATTATTAAGTATGGAGGTTGTTGATATAAAAAGAAAGCTGTCTACTGGAGAATGTTTAGCAGTGGAAAGTTGTCACCGGAAAGGCTAAATATTCTATTAGTAAAAGTTCAAGTGGATTTGTACAGTGCAAATATTGCAAACATTTACTTAAATATAACAGCAAAAAGACTGGAAATTCATCTTTGCAGTGGTCAATGAAAACGGACGTACTCGCCCTGCAGCAGGGCCAAGTCAGTCGTTCCTGGTAATTCCGTGGTTTGAGAAACGTAAATGACGTTGTTTTCACCAGTTTTGACGTCCTCCAGTGGACACGTTAAAACTGGCATTGAGTTTAAAGTCTGGTGTGATATAATGACAAGTCATCGACATATAATTTGATGTTCAACGTTAACTTTGCTGTTTTTAGCTAGGTTTATCCAAATATGTCTGTATCTGAGACTACCAAGTAAAACGTTCATCTAACTGCCTGCTTCGCTCTGAGAGTATTTGTTTTCTTCTTAATTTGAGTTTTGACTGGAAATATGTTTCTCTTTTTCAATAGCATGTCTGATATTATTTATAGCAATATTGGGGTCAGGTCAGGTCGGGTATGAAAAAATTAAAAGGTCTCTGGCTTGGTTCAGATTGGCCATGGTCGGGTTTTATATTTATACCTGAGCTGACCTATAGTACCTGGCACAAATATAGTATTAGGCACTGGATCGCGCCGGTCGCCTGCTTATTTTGAAAACCCTGCATTTATTGTAATAATATCGTATTGCTGCAGGCCAGTCACAGAGACCCACCCTCAGCCTCGGCCGCCTCCCGCGCCTTCCTTTCCAGCCGCTGCCTCAGGAGCTCCTGCTGTTTGGCCAGGTACTGCTTGATGAAGCTGTTCTGACTCATCTCCTCGCCGATCTGCGAATGCAGAAAGCAAATCACTCAATTCAGAAACGCAATACATTCAACAGAACAGAATTTCTTCTCAATGAAACTTAGTCAATTCAATCACATCGAAGACCCAGAGAAAGACTTCTAGTCGAAGCGCTTGTCATTTAATTATTTTAGTATTTCTAAAAATCGATAAGGGCCAGGAACCACAATGATTAATACAAGTCTTGTTCCCTAGTAATTTACATTATACAATATAGGAATGGGAATGTTTCCAATCATTCAGGGAGGCTGTTATCCCACTCAAAAGCATGACTTAGTCCCTTATTTTTTTCTATGGGTCATTTAGTTTCAGGCTTTATTTTTCACTTTTTTTTTTTTTTTTTTTTTTTTAACTATGACCCCTACACTGTAGATTCACTCTCCCTGTGTAGCAGCTATTAGGACCCCACCTGCAACATGACAACCCCTCTGTGCATTCATTAACCTGCTTTAAGAGCAGCACAGAAACAGGACCAGAGTCTCGTGAGGGTATGGAATGGGTTACCTAGTCATGCTGAATCACTGCGGTCCTTTAAAACTTGTTTTGAGATCACTCAGACAGTAGTAACCAGTCAAGCACTGATGGGCAAACAGCCTCCTCTCATTCATGAATTCTCTTGTGTGGTTCTTACCTGCGAGTTGGGCTGCAAACCAGAGTGAGGGGTTGAGTGCTTCTGCAGATTCTCCAACATGAGCGCCTGAAAAGCCAGAGAAACAAACATGAAATGACATGAATGGTCTTTCTTAACAACTTAAAGTTTAAGATGCGGGGTTCAGAAAAATACAGCGTTCCACCTCCCCACATGTTTAAATTATGTACCTGGAATTTTTCTTTTCATTAACATCCTGACAATTTTTTACATTTACAACATTAAAGTCTTTCAAAGCTCTTTTTCAAAATGTCTGCTCTAGTGCACCGACAGTGTAAGGATGGCAAAAGAAAAGGCACTTTTGCATATAAAAAACTACCGTATTACTTAAATTTGGCACCGCCCTCAATAAAAACGCCCTCGTATTGACGCCACAGTCACATATCCGCTTTATAAAAGAGGCCGCCCTCGAATAAACATTTAGGGATTTTTTTTATTTTTGCTATATCTCCAGCACAGTACTTCAATCACCACGCTGTAGAATATCACATCCTCCCCCGGTCTTTTTTCTGGAGCTCAGCATCCAATACAAGTACGAATCACATTAACCGCTCAGCAGTTTTATTCATCACCAATTTAAGAACTGCACCAGTACATTTTTTTTAAATGTATTTTTAAAGACTATTTGCCAGCTGAATTTGAATTGTATGCTACATTCTGAATATTGCTAAAAAATAACAGACAAACAGCAGTTCTGGTATTGTAAGCTGTGAGTAACATTACCTACCAGTGTTTTTTATTTTAAATAAATGTGTAGCACTTCTTTATGGTTTTGTAATATATATTAAATCTTAAATGCAAGGGCAGTCCAATCCCCGAGTCTGTGACCACAAGAACAAAACAGCTTTAAACCTGTGTTTATGGCCACAATCGTAGCATGCACTGTAGAAGTTTGAGTACACTTGCTGGAAACTAGTTTTTTTTTCATAATTGAATGTCATATACGTTTCTGTAAATACTTGAATATGAAAACACATGTTACAATATACAAAACAAAACATAAGGAGTATCAAAGCAATGTTCAAGAAAATTGCCTCTAAATCTTGGATTCCTCAAAATAGCCACCCTTTTCCTTAATAACAGCCTCACAAACACAAGGCATTCGGTTAACAAGTTTCAGCAGGGAATCACCAGACATGTCTTCCCAGCAGCAATTCCCAGAGATGCAGGACACTTGTGGGTAGCTTTGCTTTGACTCTTCTGTCCAGTTCGTCTCATACAAGTTCTATGGGATTGAGGTCTGGAGACTGGGCAGGCCAGGTCATTGGATTGAGCTGTCCTTCACTTTCCTTCTTCGCCAGATAGTTCTTGCACATCTCTGGAGGTGTGTTTCGGGTCATTATCTTGCTGAAAAATGAAGGACTGCCCAACTAGCCGTAATCCTGATGGAATGGCATGCCTCTTAAATATGCTATGATAGCCATGCTGGTTGAGCTTGCCATGGACTTGGTAAAGATCACCAACTCTGTCACCAGCAAAGCAACCCCAGACCATGACACTGCCTCCTCCATGCTTGACAGTGGGAACCACACATGCAGAACTCATGCGCTCACCCTCTCTGCGTCTTGCAAATACTCGGCGGTTGGACCCAAATATTTCAAATTTTGACTCATCAGTCCATAAGACCAACGTCCACTCCTCAAACGTCCAGTTTCTGTGTTTTTTGGCCCAGGCAAGTCTCTTCCTCTTATTCTGCACTCTTAACAATGGTTTATCTGCAGCAATTCTTCCAGTTAGGCCAGCTTCACGCAATCTCCTCTGAACAGCTGATGTTGAAACATCTGTACTTCTAGTAGCATTTAGCTGAGCTTCTATTTCAGGGGCAGCTAATTGCAGGTTTCGCAGACTTGTAACTCGTATGAACTTGTTCTCTGATTCTGAGGTCACCCTTGGCCTGCCTGACCTTGTTTGGTCCTCATGAGTGCCAGTTTCTTCAGATCGTTTGATGGTCTTGGCCACAACAGTTACAGACACTTGCAAAGTTCTTGCTAGTTGTCTTAAAGATTGACCTTAATTTCTTAAAGTAATTACAGACTCTTTTTTCCCCTTTGCTGAACTGAGCATATTTTGCCATTTTTTGCTCCCTTACATTCAGGAATGACAAACTTGTGCCTATGCTACCTATATTTATATTAATCATGGACCCTCACCTGTTAACAATAATTGGTGACAAAAGGTTAATTAGGTAACATGCTAGTTAACTCACAGAACATCTAACAAAGACACTTTTATACTTAGACCAGTGTTCTAACACCGTGTTATAAACTTTTCAGACTTAACTGACTTGGGCTTCAGACCGAAATCCCCTTGCTTTGGGTGACCATTTCATTAAAACTGACAAGATTTACATTTTGACAATTAAATTTTTGAATGCAATTCACTTATGATTATCCGCTTATATAAGTACACGTATCATATAATGAAATATTAAGTGTTTATAGACAAGTTTATACAGTTAAAAGCATAGATAATCATGAAAAACCTGATTTCAAGCAGGTGTACTCACACTTTTGACTGGTACTGTGTGTGTGTGTAGATATATATAGATATAGATATATATATAGTAATCAAAAACCCACACTGCACCATTTAACCTCAGTATGAAATGAACATGGGGGGGAATCTAAGCCTCTAAGGTTTCCAACAATACCGCCCCTTTCAGTCTAGCTGCTACAATGACGTAGCAGTGGACCCAAAACGAAACCCAAGCTGTGAACTCTGTCACATGATGAGAGGCTCAACTTCAGGCGATCCTAGTTCCGTTAGGTGGCTTTTACAGTGTCTGAGCAATATGGCCGTACCCTTCGGTGCAATGAATGGGGCCGAGTATTAAGAATTAAAGCAAAAGTCACTCTTGCAAAACACCTAGACTTAATATTGGCTTTTTTTTCAAAACTGTTTACTTACTGCAGTGTACTGAGTTTCTATAATCCTTAAAGACAGCGGCCGAGAATCACATACGAGAGAATAAAGTCTTGCGGCACTTAAAATATCCAGCACTACTTTTGTTTATTTATTTATTTTAACCAGAACTACTCAGAATGAGGCTCACAGTGCTTCGTCACTGACACCCGCTAAATTGGGTGAAAAATACAGTAGCTTGGTGTCTTCAAATATCTCTGCAGGATTTTCCCGCACGGAAAGTTGCAAATACGCGGGAGCAACTTGGAAAATGCACGATTCCCGCGATCTCACGCTGAAAATCAAGCCCTGGCCTTCGCAAAGGGCAATATTGCAGAAAGACTGGGATGTTGCAAGGCTAAGCTGACAGGCGGCCTTGTGCGTTACCCTGCGGACGCCAATAACAAGTAGCTAAGCTAAAAAAAAAAAAAATACTCGCCTCTATGCCTGTGCTGTAAAGGTTGACTGATAAGCCACCAGTTACAAAACCAGGGTTTTGGCATCCACGACATTAAGTCTGTAGAACATTGCAAATGTCCTAGAATAAAGCCCACTAAGTTGCCATGCCCCTGGTGAAATGGGCATTGAGCTGTTTTGGAGGGGGCAAGTTGGCTCGCTCATAGGCAGTCCTGACTATCTGCTAAACATTTGGAGACCCTCTGTTTAGACAGGGCTTGACCATGGCGCTCTGCATAAGAAACAGTCTTGAAGCCCAGGTGTTAAACCTGGACAAAGAAAATAAAGCCCAATCAATATGGGTCAGAATAACGGACAAAAGTTCAAAGGGCATAATAATAGGAGCATGCTATAAGCCGCCAGATTCAGACACCAAGCAAAATAATCTCTTATACAATGACATTAGAAATGCATGTAGCAAAGGAGAAGCCATACTGATAAGAACATAAGAACATAAGAAAGTTTACAAACGAGAGGAGGCCATTCGGCCCATCTTGCTCGTTTGGTTGTTAGTAGCTTATTGATCCCAAAATCTCATCAAGCAGCTTCTTGAAGGATCCCAGGGTGTCAGCTTCAACAACATTACTGGGGAGTTGATTCCAGACCCTCACAATTCTCTGTGTAAAAAAGTGTCTCCTATTTTCTGTTCTGAATGCCCCTTTTTCTAAACTCCATTTGTGACCCCTGGTCCTTGTTTCTTTTTTCAGGCTGAAAAAGTCCCTTTGGTCGACACTGTCAATACCTTTTAGAATTTTGAATGCTTGAATTAGGTCGCCACGTAGTCTTCTTTGTTCAAGACTGAACAGATTCAATTCTTTTAGCCTGTCTGCATATGACATGCCTTTTAAGCCCGGAATAATTCTGGTCGCTCTTCTTTGCACTCTTTCTAGAGCAGCAATATCTTTTTTATAGCGAGGTGACCAGAACTGCACACAATATTCAAGATGAGGTCTTACATGTGCACAAGTGATGGGGGATTTCAACTTCCCCCATATAAAAAGGTCAGAGAACCACTAGCAAACTCAGACCACAACATGGTCTCATTTTAAGTGCTTTTAAAAACCCCAAAAGTAAAGACTAAAGCTAAGGTTTACAATTTTAGAAAAGCAAACTATGAAGGTATGAAACTGAGACTAACAGAAGTAGATTGGAGTAAAATAGAGAAAACACCCACAGAAGGATGGTTGTTCTTCAAAAATGTAGTACTAGAGGCGCAAAACAATTATATCCCTAAAGTAGACAAATCTAAATGTAAAATTAAATTGCCAAAATGGTTTAATAGATCAATTAAAAAAAATATTCAGCGAAAAAAGGCAATTTACAGAGCGTTAAAAAGGGACCAAAAACAAAGTACACAGAAAGAGTACACAGAACTGCAAACACAAGTCAAAAAGGAAGTTAGAAAGGCCAAGAGAGAAATAGAAACATTGCTAAGGGGGTCAAAACCAATTCCAAAAAGTTTTTTCCAATATTACAACAGCAAGAGAACATTCAAAGAGGAGTTTACACGTTTAAGAGATAGACAACATGCCCCACGTCGACGTATTCATTTCCAGTTTTAAATAACTATCGTAACAGAGGCAAAAGTGTTAAAGGGACTAGGAGCTCTTAAAATAAACAAATCCCCTGGGCTGGATGAGATCCTCCCAATAGTACTCAAAGAAATGAAATAAGTTATTTACAAACCGCTAACCAAGATCATGCAACAGTCTCTTGACACAGGGGTTGTACCGCAGTGCTCGAAGTAGCGATCATTTTAGTTGCCATGGCTTTCTTTTGGCCCTGTAAATATTATTTTAGTCGCCTCCAGGAGGCCACTTTGTGCTGTATTTATTTATTTATTTTAACATATGCACTTCTCAATATTTAATAACAATTAGTATTTTTTAAAGGAAATAAAACACTTGGAGATGCATATTATTGTTCAAGTAAAAAATGTATACATTTAATATATTATTTTGAACAGTCGTTCGTATTTATATTTAATACATTTCAATGCAGCTATGGGCAACCATTTTCTTTTTCTGATGACCACAAAGAAAAAAAAAGGAGTCTGCTGGCACCTAAAATAAAAAACTTACTTCGAGCACTGTACCAACAGACTGGAGAACTGCAAACGTAATAGCGATCCACAAAGAGGGAAAAAAAACTGAACCAGGTAACTACAGACCAGTAAGCCTGACTTCTATTACATGCAAACTTATGGAAACTATAAGAAGATCCAAAATGGAAAATTACCTATATGGTAACAGGGTCCTGGGAGACAGTCAACATGGTTTTAGGAAAGGAAGATCGTGTCTAACTAACCTGCTTGATTTTTTTGAGGATGTAACATTGACAATGTATAACTGCAAAGCATATGAAACGGTTTATTTCAATTTCCAGTAAGCTTTTGACAAACTCCTTCAAGCTGAACGCAGTAGGGATTCAAGGAAATCCATGCACGTGGATTAGGGAGTGGTTAACATGTAGAAAACAGAAGGAGAAACCTCAGAATGGAGTGTGGTAACCAGCGGTGTACCACATGGATCAGTATTAGGTCATCTGCTATTCCTAATCTACATTAATGATTTAGATTCTGGTATAGTAAGCAAACTTGTTAAATTTGCAGACAACACAAAAATAGGAGGAGTGGAAAAACACTGTTGCAGCAGCAAAGGTCATTCAAAATGATCTAGACAAGATTCAGAACTGGGCAGACACATGGCAAATGACATTTAATAGAGAAAAGTGTAAGGTACTGCACGCAGGAAATAAAAATGTACATTATAAATACCATATGGGAGATACTGAAATTGAAGAAGGAATCTATGAAAAAGACCTAGGAGTTTTTGTTGACTCAGAAATGTCTTCATCTAGACAATGTGGGGAAGCTATAAAAAAGGCTAACAAGATGCTCAGATACATTGTGAAAAGTGCTGAATTTAAATCAAGGGAAGTAATGTTAAAACTATACAGTGCATTAGTAAGACCTCATCTAGAGTATTGTGTTCAGTTCTGGTCACCTCACTACAAAAAAGGATATTGCTGCTCTAGAAAGAGTGCAAAGAAGAGCGACCAGAATTATTCCGGGTTTAAAAGGCATGTCATATGCAGAAAGGTTAAAATTGAATCTAGTCAGTCTTGAACAAAGAAGACTATGCAGCAATCTGATTCAAGCAATCAAAATTCTAAAAGGTATTGCCAATCAGTATGTTTACATGACAAAGCGTTTTCTGAAAAGTAATGTTTTCGAAAAACAATCAGAAAACTGATTTTCTTAAAACGTTGCTTTACTGTGTTTACACGATTGGTGGAAAATGTAATTAGAATGCAACTGTATACATGGATTGACGTTTTCGGAAAAGGCAGGATATTTTTGCATGCAAAGTACTGTAGTAGCCTAAGCACGATTTGAACAGACCGGACGTTTCTGCGACAGAGCAGAGACCAATCCAATAAACCAAGTGCTGTATCGAAGTGTCAGGTCTTCAATTCAAAGATTACTGTCCTATACCTCTGTTCAGATTCCCCACAATGTGCAATCAGCCTTTCCACCCTGTTCTGTATTACCACTTCCTTTCACACATTATTTTAAATTCTCACGTCATTGTAAAGCTGGAAAACATTTGTTGCTTCACTATGGGCTATCAACAAATACACACAGACCTTAACAAATGTATTACTTGATCCCTAACTAGACAAACTGATGCATGCAGACTGACTGCAGATTATTATAGTTTTCTCTGTTTTCTAAAACCACGTGCAGGAGAAAAGGATCAAAGTGTGCACATGCGCAGGATGCCATTTCAATAAGTTTTCCGAATTGTGTTTACATGACATACTTTTTGTTAGTTTTCGAATCAACTCCCCAGTAATGTTGTTGAAGCTGACGCCCTGGGATCCTTCAATAAGCTGCTTGATGAGATTCTGGGATCAATAAGCTACTAACAACCAAACGAGCAAGATGGGCCGAATGCCTACTCTCGTTTGTAAACTTTATGTTTTTATGGTCATTGGATCACAGATGATAATTATCATTAGACAGTTTTTCACTGCAATAAAATTATTGTGATTATCGATTACTGTTCCAATCCTACTACAAGCCGTGATTGATATGTTTTCAAACCAGAAAGTAGCCTATCCTGTTCAGACGACTTACCAATGCAATTTAATGTATGCGTTACAAATAACAACACTTACGTAATTAATGGATAATTAAACATATACCTTTTATTATTACTACTGGCTTAAATACATGTTCCTAAACACAGAAACTATCCTTGGAAATTATACTGGTAACTCTGATCTAGGCACGTGTTAATTATGATGCCAGTAAGGGCCAATTAACAGCACAACACAGATATATGAACAATAAACGACTGTTACTCTAACGTTGCGATAAGGGTTGCTTTTTTGAGTGGTGTTTATGATCACCCAATGAAATGCTGTCGTGTTAAACCCTATTACTGGCACGATAAAGGATCCTGTAAGTTTTAAACATAGGGCCAAAATCGAAAAATCTGAAATGCTAGAATGCAGACAAGCAGTAAAACACAAGCATTTGTCTTTGTACACCTATTATCTACAGAACTACAAAACAAACTTATTTTTAATTGCACAACCAAACATATTAGTTGTTTAACAGTACTAACGTGAAAAAAAGAAATTGAAAGAAAGTAAACTAGATATATTACCAGCACACTTACTAACGACACACGGGAATCAACTAAACAACCCGAGCAATATGCAAAAAAACACACACACATTATTACAGCGACCTGCACAAACACAGCACATACATTTCAAATGCCACCATTGCATGCTTTATTTAGCCATTAATGTACGACACGTATTGCATTAAATGCATATAGCAGCAGCTGCAGCATTAAATAATTATAGGAGGCGAGCTTGGGTGAGCCCCTTCTCCACCCGCTGCACATAAGCAGGCGCGCACCCCCCCCCCCCAAAAAAATTAAATTAAGCGCGCTCCCTCCCCAGACTTTTTTTTTTTTTTTAAAGGATGCGCGTTACCGAGAGTCTGCGCGCTCCCGCTCCCCCCTCAAAGCGCGGTCCCGACTGCGCTACACTAACTGATATGAACCTTTTATTTTTGACACACAGATCAACAGCATCAATGCCGTCGGCCGCCTGTTCAACCGATCCGCAAAGCAAAAAACACACCCCCCCGCGGCCTCACACGAGAAAAACTCTTCTCCTCCCTTTATTATTATTATTATTAGTATTATTATTATTATTACTAAGTCGAACGGGCCCAAGGAGTAAACAGGCGACCCCCCCCCCCCGCGTCAACAAGCAAAGTTTCGGGCCGCCGGCCTCTCGCTCTGCCCCCCACCCCCGGTATAACGAACCCAGTCAAACTCACCCCCTTGAGCCGCTTGACGAGCGCGTTCTTCTGGCCGCTCTTCGGGAGCCCTCGCTGCTCCAGGGCGGCCCTGAGGTCCGCAACCCGCAGCGAGTGAAGCGGCTTCCCGTCCAACGAGACGTCCTCCAGCTCCGCCATCTTACTCCTCTTTTCCAGCTCGGCCACTGCAACGCCTTCCTCCCCCCGCGTCAGGGCTCGGCGGCCCCGGAAAGGGAGGGGAGAGCGGCGAGGGGGGAGGCGCACACTGCAGGCTTTCTGCTCGGGTTCCTCCGGGTTCACTTCGGCCAAGTCGTGGCATGCCTGCCCTGGCTATCTCTGCAGTCCCCAATCAGCGATGGTTCAAATGCGTTTGTTATGTTTTTTTTTTGTATACGTTTCCAGACCCATTGAAGCCTCACGAAACTGCCTTTGGGGAATGTAAACAGACTGGACCGCCAAGAAGAAGTGCTATTTCTGTAAAAATTAGAGAACTGCGTCAGTACTGTTCTTTGTTTTATAAACAAAACTTTCTCTTAATTATTTTATTTCGAATTATTTTTTTTTAAATCAAATATCAGTATATGTATCTGCTGAATACAAAACATAACAAACCACAGTTCTGTTTATTTGTATTCAGCCAATGAAGGCTTATAGTCTGAAACGTCCTGATAATTGATTTGTAATCAATTGTTCTACTTTTTTAGTACCTAAAATATCCTTTTCTTTTCTTCATTCATATATATATATATATATATATATATATATATATATATATATATATATATATACACACACACACACATACACACTGTATATATACACTGAGTGTACAAACTAATAGGAACACCTGCTCTTTCCATGAAATAGACTGACGAGGTGAATCCAGGTGAAAGCTAGGATCCCTTATTGATGTAACCTGTTAAACCCACTTCAATCAGTGCAGATGAAGGGGAGACAGGTTCAAGAATGTGTGCCATTCAGATTGGAAAAACATTGCCTGGTCTGATGAATCCTGGTTCCTGCTGTTTCACGCTGATGGGAGGACTAGGGTATGGAGAAAACCACATGAGTACATGCATCCATCATGCCGAGTGTCAACATTGCAGGCTGGTGGTGGTGGTGTGATGGTGTGGGGTGTGTTTTCATGGCACACATTGGGCCCCTCGATAAAAGTGGAGCAGCGCTTGAATGCCACAGGATATCTGAACATCATTGCCAATCAGGTGCATCCCTTCATGGCAGCAGTGTATCCGTCTGCTAATGGATTTTTTCAGTAGGATAATGCCACATGCCACAAGGTTAGGATTGTCCAGGAATGGTTCCACGAACATGACAGTGAATTCAGCTTGCTGCAGTGGCCTGCCCAGTCACCAGATCGCAATCCATTTGAGCATCTGTGGGATGAGATGGAACGAGCTATTCGGAGTAGAGATCCACTACCTGCCAACTTGACACAACTGTGGGAAGCATTGGAGTCAACATGGGCCAGCATCCCTGTGGAACACTTTCGACGCGTTGTAGAGCCCATGCCCCGACGAGTTGAGGCTGTTCTGAGGGCAAAAGGGGGTGCAACTCAATATTAGGAAGGTGTTCCTAATGTTTTGTACACTCAGTGTGTGTGTGTGTGTATATATATATATATGAATGAATGAATGATTCCGCGAGATCACTTGTCTCCCAAGAATAAGTAAATATCTGTCTGCTGCGTACAGAAGCGTCCTGGTGCAAATTAAAAAAAAAATAAAATAAAAAAAGTATTACATACGTAGGACTTTTAAACTCATACTTTGGACTTTTTAACTTCTAATCATGAGTTCATCTATATTGCTTTCACAAGTTGAAGTACCAGGCGCTGCATAATGCGTTGTACTTGTAAGTAGTTTTAATGTTTCACATTGAAAACCTTAATGTCACACAACTACAACAGATCTGGCAGCCCATGCCAAGTTGTCTGTGATAAATTATCGATAATAACTATACAAACATGAATGTGGAGGCCTATGCTATTCAGTGCTCGCAAGTTATCAGAAATTGATTGCAACACGTAAAACAAATCTTTTTCATAGGACAACACTTCTGGACCTGTAAGGAGGATAAGCGTGGTGTAAATAATTGCAGCTGCAAGATTCAAATTGCAGAAACGTTTTTCTTTTCATTAAACACAAATGAAATACTGAAATGAAGTTTTTTTTTTTAGAAAACAAAGGCAGTTGGCTATAGCAGGACGTGATATCTCTGCCAGATGGAGCTGTCTTTTCAAAGCCTCAGTTCTTTTTGGGAAGAACAAAATATTGTGCGTAATATTTGTGTATAGGCCTACATTTTACTGTGTTGTAGTAAAAATAAAATAGGATTTACTGTTGCAGTATTAGTGTTTTGCACAGCCCACACCAATCCCTTTGCACATAAACCTAGCCCTAAATACTACAGGTGGGCATATTGGTAATTTACTGGATGGTCTACACAAGAAAATGCACATTTTGTTTAAATAAAATTATTAATTGTTTGAGTGGCTTTTGATCATGGCCCACAGTATTTATGCCACAATTGAGCAAAGAGGCTGTAAACTGTTTTATTCCAATAAGCATTGGAGTTTAACACATCGTAAATCATGGCTACTTTGAGGGTTTGTTCTTTGATGGTGGTGTAATTTAGTAGATCTAAGTATTTAGGCTACTGTGTCTGATTTTATAAAGCTGAAAGTGGTGTGTGTTTATGACTGATCTGAAATGATGTGTTTTTATGTGTGCGTTTTATATTTGTGTTGTCTGCTAGTCAGAGGCTGTAATTTAACGCACATATTCATGCAAAGGGTAATACAGTGTGGTATTACAGTACCTGTCACAGTGTTTTGTTTTACTTTTTATTGACACCAGAACAACCCAACCCCAACCAGCATGAACAGTAAAGGCTTAATTAATTAATACACTATTAATGAAGAATAAATAAACAGGCCCACTGCAACAATGGCATATATATATATATAACTGAATATATTATTGAAATATATGTACTTATTTTTTCCAATTTATTTCACAGTGAATGAAATACAGATATCATGAGTGTGGAAATTGTATCATTTCTGTGTTCACGCGAAGTGCCAGAGTCTGTCCTGGAGCGATTGAGAGAAGGTATTGGCTATAGTTTCATCTCATTTGAGCTTCATGATCATTGAGACCTTTGTTATCTTTATAATAAATGGAAATGTAGGCCTAAATGGGACTGCAAGCAGAGACGATGAGTAATGACAAATAGTGCCTCGCCCAGTTTCAAGGAAGCGTGGGTCATTTAAACACAAAAAGAAAGTAGCAAACTGTTCTGATTAATGTATGAGGTTAAAATTAAACGTAATAATAATACTAATTGACCTCGTAACCTTCATTTTAAACCTTCATTATCACACTATTTTATTGTCCATGTGCATTTGTATTCTTTATTATACAGTTGAATTGGAATGTCAAATATACCTGTGTATACACGCCACACTATTAGTTACCGTGATGTATTCAGGCTTATTGTTTTTCTTAGTTTGAGGCATGAAAGCGTCACATTATATTTATTTTTAGCAATTCTATATATTGTTTTTGACGTGAAATTCTGTATCTGAAATGTAATCTAATTAATGAGGTATCACAGCCCAGAAAGACTTCGATAACATATAATAAGCAATTAGTAGGTCAGACCAAGTAAAACACAACACTACTGTGCAGCGTGTCTTTTTTAAAAAATATATTTCACTCTTCTGTTTGGTTAAAGCTGTCTTTATCCCTCAGTGTAAACTGCACGTAAATATCTGGCTGCGTTCGCGTTCCTCCTAGAAGTCTGCGTTGAAGTCGGGTGTCATGTTTTAGTTTTGTTTTTTTGTACAGACTGTCCTGTGAGGAGGTGTTCAATTATATTAAGCACTGGAGTTTAATGGGATGTGGTCTCTGCACACTGTTTCTGCAGTTTGCTTAGGCACCAGCATATTGTAATGACCGTTTGTTAGCATTAATACAATTTAAAATAAAAGCTGTCTACACCAGAACATAATGTTACAAATCAAAGTTTTATTTGAACAGTCCCTTATTTTTACCGCCAACAGCAAAGGAAAAGAAGAAAAAAAAAGCAATATTTGCATATCTGGGCTAAAAATAAACAAAATTGAAACAACTTTAATAAACTTAATATAAACAACAAAAAGTCGTGTAAAACTAGTTTGAAGTTGACAGAAGAAGAAGAAGAAGAAGAAGAAGAAGAAGAAGAAGAAGAAGAAGAAGAAGTAGAAGAAGAAGAAGAAGAATACAGGGGGCCTAGTATGGAAATATACATCTGGCATATTTCTGTGAAGATCCATGAGTGTGCAACCTTGTGACTTGGAAGCCTAATTATTGTATGCACTTGCAGCAATAAAAAAATGAATGGTCTACATCTTCTGGCTGATGCTGTGGATTAATGCAATGCAAATGGAACCAGAGGCTGCAGCCATCACAAGCAATCTGTAAAAGAAAATGTCATGGATTGCAATTAAAACTAGAGTTGCTAGCAACTATAAAGGCTTCCGAAGAAAACATGCTTCAATCATCACAAATAATTGCTGATACAGCTCGCTACATTTCCTATAATTAAAGGGCTACTTAAGTTGTATCGTGTACAGAGCATAATCTTACGCTGAAGTTTAAGTGCACTGATCTGTGTTAGATACAGCTGAGGAGCTATAGGCCAGTTTGTGGGTTTTGAACCTTAGCAGAGGTCAGCATTTTGGAGAGGTCAAAGGTCACGGGTGATGACATTTTTTCATAAAGCACATATATCTTCCTATATGTGTTCCATTATAGCTATGACCCCATTTGCACACCCTAGGAGAGAAAATTTAAATGTAAATTCCAATATGGCCGCCAAACCATGTGACCAAAACACACCATTTCTACTGCCATACTCAGTTTCATGTCTCTAGTGTATTGCAGTATGGATTTATACTTTAATATATTTAAATATAGCACTCATGAAATTGTTATTTTGTTCGCTGCGTCCAGGTTTTCAACAGAAAAGCGGGATTTTTACAAAACTTAGAAAGGAGACCTTGTCATGAGCAAACGTGACAATTTTGGTGCCAATCAACACTGCGGTTTCAGACAAGAAGATATTTGAATACTTTGCGCAAAAACAACGCGGCGAGCAAACCAACCGTCCAATTGATTTTATTGCAACATTTTGTTTTTATAGGCCATTCGTATGCTGACATTGTCAGATCTCCATCTTAAGTCGTTTTTGTCTACAAGAGTTTTGAAAATTGTCCAATATTTTCACAAGATGTAGCCTTGTGGCCAAACAGTGAACTTTTTCACAAGAGGACCCACCTGTCTGGTACTCTGCCCATAGGCATCTACCTACGCATGAGTTTTCATAACTCTGAGACAACCTTTTGGCATAATAATAATAATAATAATAATAATAATAATAATAATAATAATAATAATAATAAATTGTGAAATGTAAAATATCCACCCTCAATCTTAACAAACTGCTCATTCATTACGCTGTTGCAAGGAACAGGCAGTTTGCACACGCTGGGGAATTAGAGCAGGAGAGATGCACATGGTAATAATCTGTTGAAAACAGCATACTAATTTGCTAAATATAAAATACCTGATAATGCATGCCTCAGTCTTACTGCAGACTGAACTGAGCCCTGTCTGTTCCCATCCTATTCGTTACTAATTTTCCAAAAATATTAATCCATGCACACAGTTGAATTTATCGGAAGTGTGATTGGATTATCTATTCCAAGTCATGTAAACACAGAAATGTGTCGCTTTAAAAAAACAACACAATTTTCCGAATCATTACATTCGTTTTCTGAAAATCTCATGTAAACGTACTGATCGACATATACAGTCTTCGGCTTTCTTCGGAATTACAAGTTCGGAAACACTCGGCCCGTCGTTCAGGTCTGTTTCCGGAAGTGGACGAATATGGTTTAAAATGGAGAAATGATGTTGTTGAATTGCTGAATAAAAAAATAAATAAATAAAGGAACACTGATTTAGTAAAACAACCACAAACAGCATGTCGATTTCGTGGAAGGAGCAACAAAGTAAACATTTCTAAAGAAAGCATTATTTGGTGTGTTCCTAAACGGTACGTATACATGTTTACAATTGTATATAGCACTGTTAAACACTGTTTTTAAATAAAAAGTAGGCTTTATGAAATTATAAGTATGTAGATGTTTTTGTTACGAGTGGAGCAGCGCGCACGTCGGGTTTTTAAATGATTAGTTTTCTTCTTGCGCGGTTGAGACATTTTCAAAAACAACAGTTGGACCGTGCAGCAGCTGACCTGAGACTGCTTATCAAGTTGTGATTTAAACCTTTTGCTAAGACTATTCAAAATGAAAGTTATTAAATCTTCTGGGGGATGTATGGAGGGAGAGAAAACAGGAATTTTCCCAAAACACCTGCCTGCTTGACTTAGTCTTTTATTAATTCTACAGTTTACCTTAATGTTTGTGACCAGCACATTGCACACATCCTGAGTGCGGATACTCGCTGTTGAAATGTCCAGCTTTCATGGTCACGGCTGTAAGCTGATGACCATGCCGACGTAATCAGCAGCATGCACAGGATAGTATAAGACATGGCAATGAATAAATAGTTTAATAAAAAGTGTGGGATTAGTTGTATGTTACTGTTAGACCTAGATGACATTACAGGTGTAGCTAAGAATAGAGTTTTACTGAGGCAAAAATGTGATATTAAAAAGGACAAGAAAAATATAACTTATAAATATGAATCAGTAGATGGGGTTTATACCATAACTGAGAGACATGCCTTTGGTTCACTGCTACTGAAATGCACTGAAACTGGTAAGACTGGTGCTGCCACTGCTGGGACTGGTAAGACTGGTGCTGCCACTGCTGGGACTGGTCAGACTGGTAAGATTGCTGATACTAGTGCTTCGACTGATCGGACTGCTGAGTCTGTATAATGCCACGATTTAGAAGGCTTTACTTTAAGTATGGAGTTTGCCAATCCTGCTATGGCCTGATCTGTCGAAACTCTGTAACACTTCCTCCCTGGACACCTCCGTGTCTCTGTGGACATACAGCAGCAGTGCAAGGCCAAGCAGTCTGTTTTCATCCACGCTGCTGAGAGAGCAATCAAACATATCGAAAGGATGCCCTCAGTTAAACTCTTTCTATGCCATGAACAAGGATCATAGGAATCCGTCTGCAGTGGAATAACACAGAAAAACACACATTTTCAGTGCTGTCAGGAGAATTTTTTTGTTTTACACTTGCGCCTGGGCAAAAAAAATGCAAAGCTTTTTTTGTTTGTTTGATAACCAAATCAATGCATTTCTCATATGTAATCAGTGTTCCTGCTAGGCTGCGCCATTGTGCCAATGCCCCCCTGAAATAAAAGATGTCCCGCTGAATTTCTCTAAACACGCCCGTGTGTCCCCCTTCCCAGACCAGACACAATACCAATATGCAGTAAATTAATGCATTTTTACTTGTTTGTTTACACTTGCATTTTCGTAAACTTCCGTGCCGCATTATGCTCCAGTCCAGTTCCCAGGGGGCAGAGCACAATTGGCCAATCGCTGCCCGGGTGGGGAATGCTTAGGTCGGCCAGGGTGTCCTTGGCTCACTATGCACCAGCGACCCCTATAGACTGTCCGGGTGCCTGCGGGACTGCCTGTAAGTTGCCCAGAGCTGTGTGGTCCTCCTAGGGTGGCTGCATGGCAGGCCTGCAGAGTGAAAAGAAGATGGCTGATGGTACACGCTTCAGAGGATGCATGTTTCTGTTCGTCAGCGTGAGGGTGGCAGCGGTGAGCAGGGCTGAAATAAAAAAAACGTAATTGGGCTTTCCAAAATTGGGGAGAAAATGAATGGGGAAAAAAAGGTGTTGTACTAAGCGGGTCTGGATCAGACTCCACTGATCTGTAATCTTTTTATGTATTTATTTATTTATTACATTTTAGCAGTCACGAGTTGATTTTTACCAGGTTTTTTATTTTCCCAGTTTGAAATGGCCAGTTGATTTTAGGGTCAGCTTAATCGCTACCACAGCCACGCTGACTCGGGAGGGGCGAAGACAAACACACGCTGTCCTCCGAAAAGTGTGCCGTCAGCCGACTGCTTTTTTTCACTCTGCAGGCCTGCCATGCAGCTATCTCAGAGCTACAGCGTCGGAGGACCACGCAGCTCTGGGAGGCTTACAGGCAAGCGACCAGTCAAAGGGGTCGCTGGTGTGTGGTGAACCGAGGACACCCTGGCTGATCTAAGTGTCGCCCCCCCCCCCCCCCCCCCCCCCCCCCGCCTGGGCGTCGCTCGGCCAGTTCTGCACCGCCCCTTGGGAGCTCTCCTCCACTGATCCATAATCTTGATCCAGTTCTGGAGCTACATGTGGCGTAACTAGGGAAACTGACCAATGAGAGCCGAACATTTCTGTTTCAATACACCATCTGGCAAATTTCTATGATGAGAGATCACCTGAGATGACAATAATGTTGGCAAAATGGCAAATAAATATAATAATAATTTGAAAACATGTCGATTATGCCAAAAAATTCAAATGGGCACATTTTATTAAAAAAAAAAATATATATATATTTTTGTACTTTTTTTTTTTTTCAAAAAAAAAATGTACCTAGCTGATTTGAGACTGCCTCAGTGTATGCAGTGTGGATGCATGTGGATACATTCTTGTTCTGTTGAAGCATGTGAAAGTGTGACAGCAGGGACGGCTCCAGGTTTTTGTCAGCACCGGGCAATGGACCCCGAGTGGGAACCCCCCACCTTCATGCCCAAATTCTCTATCAAAAAGGTTTTCATAACTGGTAGTCCCTCACTAAAATCAATGAATACCTGTAGCACACGTTCTTTTTACTTCAGCCTATCGGTAACACAAAACAACTTGTGCTGCTGCATTTTACACTTTACTGTACAGTGTGAAAATAGTAACAGATTATTTTTAATTAAAATTAAATGATTTTAGCTAATTTTCCTTTTTACTGAAGCCTACATAGTACACAGTTAACAGAAAACAGAACTCACACTTCACAGTAATAATAATTTTTTTATTTAAATGTAACTGTGTAGTTAAAGTAGTGAATTCGGACGGGCTGAATTGACAGTTATCAGTCAATAACAAAAGACTTTCCGTCTCTGGTTTTCCAGAGGCAAATTTTTGAAGTACAGTATCAAAGTTTGATTCTGCTTCTTTCCCCTTGATTGAGTGGAGAGCTAAAGCATTCAATTGCTTTTGTGATATCTGCCACCGTAGATACCCTTGATCAGCTTCAACTTAAGAACATAAGAACATAAGAACATAAGAAAGTTTACAAACGAGAGGAGGCCATTCGGCCCATCTTGCTCGTTTGGTTGTTAGTTGCTTATTGATCCCAAAATCTCATCAAGCAGCTTCTTGAAGGATCCCAGGGTGTCAGCTTCAACAACATTACTGGGGAGTTGATTCCAGACCCTCACAATTCTCTGTGTAAAAAAGTGTCTCCTATTTTCTGTTCTGAATGCCCCTTTTTCTAAACTCCATTTGTGACCCCTGGTCCTTGTTTCTTTTTTCAGGCTGAAAAAGTCCCTTGGGTCGACACTGTCAATACCTTTTAGAATTTTGAATGCTTGAATTAGGTCGCCACGTAGTCTTCTTTGTTCAAGACTGAACAGATTCAATTCTTTTAGCCTGTCTGCATATGACATGCCTTTTAAGCCCGGAATAATTCTGGTCGCTCTTCTTTGCACTCTTTCTAGAGCAGCAATATCTTTTTTATAGCGAGGTGACCAGAACTGAACACAGTATTCAAGATGAGGTCTTACTAATGCATTGTACAGTTTTAACATTACTTCCCTTGATTTAAATTCAACACTTTTCACAATGTATCCGAGCATCTTGTTAGCCTTTTTTATAGCTTCCCCACATTGTCTAGATGAAGACATTTCTGAGTCAACAAAAACTCCTAGGTTTTTAACCATTCCCACTCCAGACAGATCTTTAACTGCACGTGCTGAGAAATCCTTGCACGCCTTCTCAATTCTGTATGTCAGTAGCACATTTTTTCATGTCAAACATGAATCCATAGTTGAAGCTAAACTAGCAGAAGCTCAAATCTTGTTTCAGTTTCAGACACGACTGTTTTAAGAAGGGGCTTAAAGAATCTGAACACATCTGATTCTAGGATCAGAGTGCAGATCTGCATTATCATCTGGCTAAAATATTTTTAACAATTTTGGTTCCGAAATTCCAGTTACGAAATCTTGTTCAACTAGAAAAATCTGACATCTCATCATGATCAAATAGCAAACAGCAGAAGCACAACACAGACTCAGACTGACAGATTTTGAGTAAACTAGCCCAGTGGTTTTCAAACTTTTGGGCCCCGTACCCCTTTTCAGAAAATCTAGTCTACCGTGTACCCCCATTCTGAGATAGGGTCATAATATACCTCTGAAAACAGAAAAAAATGTATTTTCTAATTACTAGGCTTAAGTACTTACTAATGTTTTCTGAAAATATATATATTTTTAAATGCTTACCTACCAATGTGATGGATGTGCCTGCTTTTTATCACAGATTTTAGTAAAACTACACCATGATTAGTAAACTATGCGGCCCCTAGACAAGGGTATGTTATTTTGTATTTTAAAATTAACGAATAGGACTTCGTAACAAAAAAACTTAAGTGGGTCATTAAAAAAAATATAAAAATAAACAGGACTCGATTTACTGGCTCGGGGAAGAAGGAGGGGCTAGAGTTCAGCCAGTTAGGAGAACTGCTGTTAAACTAATTTAAATAAAATACAATTAAAACTAAAAATGCTATGCAAAATTATTTCAAAATCCAGACCAATAAGTGGCAGAATGGTCCAAAAATAGGTTATGCTTTTGAAAACAAAACTAGGGTTCAAATTTAAAACAAAATCAGAAAGCAATTCCCAACAAAAGTCATGCATTTCTTCCAACAAATGCAGTAGTGTAGAGAAAAAACGATTTGAAATTTACAAATACAGGCATCTTTTTAAAAAATCTGGTAGCATGCAGAACTATGTGAATATTGAATAACACATTAAATATGTGTTATTGACAATGTCGACTCAAGGGACTTTTTTGAAAAAAGAAACAAGGACCAGGGGTCACAAATAGCGATTAGACAAAGGGGCATTCAGAACAGAAAATAGGAGGCACTTTTTTACACAGAGAATCGTGAGGGTCTGGAATCTGTTCTTAAACTGACCCTGACAATTAGCTGAGGCAGAAAAACTCACACACCGGGTTCATCTTCGATTTTAACAACAGGTTTTTTTAGATTTTCTTTTTTCGTAGTCTTTTCCTTCCGTTCTTGACATACAAATTTGTGTTTCTTTTTATTTGGAGGTTCCAGAGGCATTTTGGATGGTTTAAAATTGTATAATTATAATAGGCGTTTAAGCGTTGTTATGATGATAATAATAGACGTTACGATAATGAGCTTGAGAAAAACTTGCCAAAAGAATGACGGAAATGTGACACTTATAGAATGTCTTTAATTGGCACGTGTGTTTAAGTGAAAATGAAATGTTTCCTGCCCTAAAGGCTGTTTGAGTGGGATAGGTGGCACAGAAGTAGTACATTTACTTATATTTGCTGGGCGAGCAGCTGGTGTGCAGGGTGAGTCGTGCAGCGCAGGTTCATGTTAATATCAAGTTTCATGACAATCAGATAAATGTTTTAAACCTGTCTGTAAACCAGTTTTGTCCAACTGAATATTGCCTTTTTCCTGGCTCCCATAGAGATGTCGTGGTTGAGTAGCCATGCAGGTGGTGCTTCCGAGCCCCTGCAGGGTCCGGCTCAGCAGGCACCCCCCCTGACACTGCCCCCTGCTGGAGGGGAGGCCCTGTCCTACATCACGTGTCAGGAGCTGCGGTGTGTGCTGAGCTGGTTTGAGAGCTGGGGCCCCGTGCAGAGAGAGCGCTTCCTGGAGGACCTGGTCTCAAAAGCTGTGCCTGGGAAACTGTGCTCCCTGCTGGGAGGGCTGTCGCTACTGCAGGTGAGAGGAGGAAGCAGTGTGGGAAAGCAATGGAGTATTTAATAGCAGGGATGGAAATAAGACTCCAATTGCACAGCAGTTTGTACAATTCCTGGTTCAATTTAATAATACATGAGTTTGTTGCCTATAAACACTGTGGGGCTAATGAATCTTGTAGTAAAACCTGGAATTGGGGAAACTGCAATAGCAGTCATATTTCCATAGCTGAATAGGGATGATGAAGTAATTTATAGCTGACAAAACAATTCCATAAATCCTGCTGTGCATTTCCATTCGTCACACAGGTCTCAAGTGTGCAGTTCAGAAAGAAACACATGCTATTGTAAAGACACTTGGGCTTATGTAGCCTACATTTATCTATGGCAAGCAAGTAGAACTAAAGAGCCACTCCTGAACTCACAGTCAAAGCACCTTATGAACAACATTTGAGTAATAAAAATAACAATGATTGCAGATTTAGTTTGACTAGGCTTTTTAATATCACAACAGACCACATAATTTGTTTCCCCAGGTGCGTGACCGAGCTCCCAGTATCTTTGAGTGCCAGCTGCGACTCTGGACCCAGTGGTTTGAGACCTGGAGTGAGAAGGAGAGGAACGAGTTTCTGCACCAGCTGGAGGGGGTGGAGCCGGCCTTCGTGGCTCGATTCTACCAGGAGGTGGCTGGCACTGCGGGCAAGGACTAGCCGCTTCAGACTGATTTCAGTCTCCGATGAATTTGAGCTACAAGGTTGTCTGTTGGAAAGACAAGTGAATAAAAAGAAATGAAACAGAGTTTCATTAGAGCAACTATCCTGCTATCCCTTTACTTACAGCATTACCACTGCTCCTCTTTCAACCAAAGCGTCTTTAAATATGTTTTGTTACCTCTAATAAGAGGTGAGAAAATGTCTCTGCCACTCTGTAGTTTCTATCAGGATGTTCCTCAGTCCTGAAGCCGGGAATCTGGTCCGTCACTGAGATTCATTCTGTATTCTCTGTTTGTAAAATTACATTTTGACAGTGCTGAATTCAAAGGTGCTCTGTAGTCTTATTATTATTTCTGTGGCGCATTGATAACGAGCCTCTCTAGAAATTGGGGCAGAATTTGCTGGCTGTTCTGCAACTGGCATATTATTTTGTATGTTTCTGTGGCAATATGGATTTTTAGTGATTAAAGCATATGTATTTTTTTTTTATGTTATGTCACCTTATCTGTTTCTAATTATTCTAAGTAGTTCTTATTGCAATTACTGAAATACTGTGTTTATTTTTGATAAACGTGATCATTTTCGGTTCCAGTTGCATGCCATATGTAATGTAGGACAGATCATCCATCTTTAGATTAGAAAGTACCAGCTCCATCTAGTGCACAGCTAGTGTACTGCAGCAAAACACAGTTTTGATCCAAAGTGGCAGTTCACTAGATGATGGTGGCTCTTTTGTGAAGACGCTTTAGCTGTTGTAACCTAAATGTGTCTAGTGCTGGGAACTAGAACTGAAGAGCAGCTACTAACTCGGTCAAAGCAACACAGACTGCTCTAAATATAAGTAATAAGAACCACTCAGAGTGATTGCAAATATTGTAAAAAATAAGAGGACGGTAATTTAAAAAAATAAAAAAAAGAATAATAAAAAAGCAAATTCCTTTAAGAATAAAGAATTCTTCACGTGCCAGAATATAGTTTATATTTGTAATAGATTTTCTTCTATATTTTTTCAATAAGACATATTTGCAATTTTGTAAAACTTAACATTGTGATATTTTTCTCCACAGCTTTTGTAACTGTTATAAAACTAGCAAAACTAAACTAGTTATTTAATATTATTTATTTATTTATTTGGCAGACGTCTTTATCCAAGGTGTTTTACAGATATTACAGGGTTTCAATGCAAGGTCAGTATTTAAATACAGTGTAGTTTACAGTAAGTGCAAATAATACTACTAAATTACAATATGAAATAAGATGCACCAGGTTCAGATTACAACAATGTATATGTAAAATGACATACTAGTGCAATAGTGCATCAGGTGAGGATCCAGTCACTGTGGTGCTTAGGTCAGGAAAATACAGTGCAGAGTAGGAGGGGTCTCTCTATTTGAGAAGGCAGCAGAAGGCAGTGAGAGACGGAGCAGTCCTGAAGTTCTCCAGTAGCTGCTCCACCACAGAGGGGTTAGGGAAGAGAAGAAGCGGGCACGGGAGGATGGAGAGTGGAGAAGGGGTGTAGGGAAATGCGAGGGTTTGGAGGTAGGAGGGGGCAGTGGGGTGAAGAGAGCAATAGGCAAGAACAGGGGTCTTGAATTGAATGTGAGCAGAGATAAGTAGCCAGTGTAGGGTGCAAAGCAGAGGGCTATCATGAGAGTAGCGAGACTGACAGAATACAAGATGAGTAGCAGAATTTTGAATGAGCTGAAGGGGGTGGATAGCTAGACAGTCCAGTCTGGTGAGTACATGGGCTTGGACCAGGAGTTTAGTGGAATAAGTAGTGCGAAAATGACAGATTTGATAGATGCTGCTAAGAAAGATGTGGCAAGTGTGTGTAAGGGAAGAGATGTGTTGAGAGAAGGACAGGTTGAGATTAACACCTAGGTTTTTAGGAGACTGAGAAAGAGCTTAATCGGGCTACTGCACCTGAAATGCTATACAGTTTGTCGTTCCTCAGGGCTCTGTTTTGGACCATTTGTTGCTCAGTGTGGGACTCTGGGACATTATGAGGAAATACAATCTTGGCTTTCATTTTTATGCTGATACACAAATCCTATGCATCATTTCCAGTACAGGTAGTAGATACCCTTACAAAGTGTTTAACTGAGAGCCGATCGTGGATGGCTACAAGCTGGTTGAAAGTAAACACTGATAAAACTGAGGTTTTGTTAATTGGCTCTAAACTAGGTTTAGCGAAATGTAATCCAATCCATATTATTTTTGATGGCGATTCCATTTTCTTCCACTAGAGAGAAAAGCTGGGTGTTATCTTGGACCCTGAGCTTTCTTTTGATTTGCATATTAATTCTGTTGTGAGGATAGCATATTATCATTTGAGAAATGTTGCCAATTTAATGCATTTGTAACTGATTATCTAATTATTGCAATTCTTTGTTGGTGTACATGTCACTAAACTTAGAAGATAGCTGCCAGACTGCAGTGATGAAGTCAGCCTTGTTGCAAGCTGACTGGCAGTGCCAGAAAGAGAAGGATGGATGAATAGATGGGGGAGTGGTAGAGAGAGCAGGAGGAATGAATAGATGGGGGAGTGGTAGAGAGAGCAGGAGGAATGAATAGATGGGGGAGTGGTAGAGAGGTCAGGTTGGAAGTGTTAAAGCAGTGCTCGTGAGAGATTGTGCAACCACGATAGGAGAGAAAGACTGGGATAGGAGTAGAAGTCATAGTGGACAGAGTGAACAACATAGAGGGTAGAAGGTAGCAGAGGCAGGTAGCAGTGTAGATAGCACACAAAAGAGGCACTGTAGAAAAGAGTAAGTAGCAAAAAGCCTGCTTTTTGGGATGAGTAAAACTGATACTGTTTTGTATTACTGTGTTTACTGTGTGTGTAAGTCAATCGCCCGCCACGGCTTCGGCCCTGTCCCCCTGTTGCATGCTACACGCTGCTCAGCTGTGTGACTATGCGGTCAGGGTAGGCAGTGTGCCTAGGTGCCCCGGTGTTTTTTAATACCGCGGTGCGTAAGACTCTGCCCGTGCTACTTCGGTACCACGGTGCCCATTGTCTCGCTGTACAGATACAGGCTAGCGCGCCGGTACTGCACGGTACTTGGTGCATCTGTGCACGCAGTGCTTGGTGCACATGGTGCTCATTATAGCGGTGCTGCACGGTACACGCGGTGTTCAGAGGAGATCCTGCAGCGGTCTCTTAGGGAACGTGAGGCCTCGAGACAAGTAGCCACGTTACTCCCTCCACCCGCTCTGGTGCAGGTCACTGGCACGCTACTCAGACGCGAACAGTCACCCGGACAGTGCCAGTTCCCACAGCCCCGCCAGGTGACCTTAGGCATCGCCTACAGGCCTCATCTCAGACGAGAGGCAGGACCCTCCCTCAGCGTGGTGGGCATGGCCGTAGGCAGCCCACACAGCAACAACCGTGACGGCGGTTCCAGGGTTTCCGCCCTAGCAGGGCCTCTGAAGGCTGGCAGCCTCAGACCCAATTCACGGTGCAACAGCTGCACTACTGGCACGCTTACACCTCCGATGTGGTGCTCGCAACCACACAATACGGTTAAGCGCTTCACTTTCACTTGGTATCCCCTCCTTTTCGCGGTGTCACGAATACGTACGTGAAGGATCTGCTTCAGGCCTCGGTGCTCCAGACCGAAGTGGCAGCCTTGCTGAACAAGTGCACAGTTCGTCTCATAGATCCCACCTCTCTCGGAGAGGGGTTGTACTCGAGATACTTTCTGGTACCGAAGCGGGACAGTGGCTTTCACCCCATCCTGGACCTGTGGTTTTTCAACCGGTTTCTAAAACAGAAAGAGTTCCACAGAAAGACGCACACACACACACCCCGACAGACACACAGAATCAACTACAGACACTGCAGCTGACAGACAGACAAACACAGAACAGACAGACAGACACAGCACAGACACTGCAGCTGACAGACAGACAGACACAGCACACACACTGCAGATGACAGACAAACACAGAACAGACAGACAGAGAGACAGACACAGCACAGACACTGCAGCCGACAGACAGACAGACACAGCACAGACACTGGAGCAGACAGACAGACAGATACAGCACAGACACTGCAGCCGACAGACAGACAGACACAGCACAGACACTGCAGCCGACAGACAGACAGACAGACACAGCTCAGTTGACTCATCGTCACATACTCCAGTCTGTCCGGCCGGGAGACTGGTTCACCATGATGGACTTACGGGACATGTATTTTCACGTTCCCATTCGTCCACAGCACAGGAAATCCCTCCACTTCGCCTTTCAGGGCGGCGTGGACGAGTTTTCCGTGCAGCTGTTCGGCCTCTCCCTAGCTCCCCGTATGTTTTCAAAGTGCGTAGACGCTATCCTCACCCCCTTGTGGCTGCAAGGAGTCAGGGAGATGAATTACCTCGACGACTGGTTGATCTGTTCCCAGTCACGGGAGGGAGCGATGGCCCACACGGCGCTAGTGACGGAGCATCTAGTGAGGCTGGGCCTCACCATTAACGATGCCAAGAGTCGTCTAACACCGGAGCAGTGCAGAACGTACCTAGGGCTCCGGCTGGACTCCACTATGATGCGCACATACCTGTCAGACGACAGGGTAGCAGCTTTACAACACCACCTGTTTCGCTCCTTGTTTTGTGCCAGCAATTACTGGGTATGATGGCAGCAGCGGTATCAGCCATCGAGCTGGGTTTATTGCGCATGCACCCGCTACAGGTGTGGCTCAGTGCGTTCCGGTTACTTCCCAAACGCGACAGGCACCGTCAGCTTACAGTGTGCCTCGCATGTACAGCGGTCCTGCGCTGGTGGAGGATTCCCTCTCACCTGCGCCTAGGAGTCCGAATGGGAGTGGTTTACAACCGCAGGGTGGTGACGACAGACGCCTCCAACTCGGGTTGGGGCGCGGTCTGCGAAGGCAGAGGAGTCAGCGGACCCTGGTCAGGCCGTTGGACGCCCCTTCATATCAACATGCTGGAGCTGCAGGCAGTGTTCCTTTCCCTCCAGCACTTCCTACCCATGGTGCAGAACAGACATGTGCTGATCCGCACAGATAATACATCAGTGGTGGTGTATGTCAACCATCAGGGTGACCGGGTTGCATTGCCTAGCCTTCAGGCTTCTGATTTGGGCCCAACAGAACTTACAGTCCCTTCGGGTGACGCTCTGGGTGTGGAGAATCAGGCAGCGGACCTCCTTTCGAGGGAGGGCCCACATCTGTCGGTGTGGCGGCTCCACTCTCAGGTGGTAGAGCGCATTTGGGAACGGCTCGGAGAGGCGCAGGTCGATCTCGTCGCTTCAGCGGAGACGACACACTGCCCCCTATGGTACTCCCTCCACCGCTGCGGCGGTCCACGCGGCGTCGACGCCCTAGCCCACGTATGGCCCAAAGCGCTGCTTTACGTGTTCCCGCCTCTGCCATTGCTCCCGGTCTTTCTCGAAAAGGTCCGGTCAGAAAAGGCATCAGTTCTCCTAGTGGCCCCCAGGTGGCCCAGGAGAATCTGGTTTTCATCCCTGTGCCAGCTAATCCCGCTTCGCCGGGATCTCCTCAGTCAGACGAGAGGCACACTTTGGCACCCGGAGCCGGGCAGGCTCCAGGTGTGGGTCTGGCCCCTGAAAGGGACCGCTGGTCAGCCTTAGGGCTGTTATGGGCGGTCGTGGGTACGCTGCAGAATGCTATGGCACATTCCAATAGGTCACTATATGCCTGTAAGTGGAAATATTTCCAAGATTTGTGCCGTACTGACGGTAATGATCCAATCTCCTGTCCCATGCCTGTCATCTTGCAGTTTCTGCAGGATCTGCTTGAGGCTGGTAGTTCACCTTCCATAAGAACATAAGAACATAAGAAAGTTTACAAACGAGAGGAGGCCATTCGGCCCATCTTGCTCGTTTGGTTGTTAGTAGCTTATTGATCCCAAAATCTCATCAAGCAGCTTCTTGAAGGATCCCAGGGTGTCAGCTTCAACAACATTACTGGGGAGTTGATTCCAGACCCTCACAATTCTCTGTGTAAAAAAGTGTCTCCTATTTTCTGTTCTGAATGCCCCTTTTTCTAAACTCCATTTGTGACCCCTGGTCCTTGTTTCTTTTTTCAGGCTGAAAAAGTCCCTTGGGTCGACACTGTCAATACCTTTTAGAATTTTGAATGCTTGAATTAGGTCGCCACGTAGTCTTCTTTGTTCAAGACTGAACAGATTCAATTCTTTTAGCCTGTCTGCATATGACATGCCTTTTAAGCCCGGAATAATTCTGGTCGCTCTTCTTTGCACTCTTTCTAGAGCAGCAATATCTTTTTTATAGCGAGGTGACCAGAACTGAACACAATATTCAAGATGAGGTCTTACTAGTGCATTGTACAGTTTTAACATTACTTCCCTTGATTTAAATTCAACACTTTTCACAATGTATCCGAGCATCTTGTTAGCCTTTTTTATAGCTTCCCCACATTGTCTAGATGAAGACATTTCTGAGTCAACAAAAACTCCTAGGTCTTTTTCATAGATTCCTTCTCCAATTTCAATATCTCCCATATGATATTTATAATGTACATTTTTATTTCCTGCGTGCAGTACCTTACACTTTTCTCTATTAAATGTCATTTGCCATGTGTCTGCCCAGTTCTGAATCTTGTCTAGATCATTTTGAATGACCTTTGCTGCTGCAACAGTGTTTGCCACTCCTCCTACTTTTGTGTCGTCTGCAAATTTAACAAGTTTGCTTACTATACCAGAATCTAAATCATTAATGTAGATTAGGAATAGCAGAGGACCTAATACTGATCCCTGTGGTACACCGCTGGTTACCACACTCCATTCTGAGGTTTTTCCTCTAATCAGTACTTTCTGTTTTCTACATGTTAACCACTCCCTAATCCATGTACATGTGTTTCCTTGAATCCCAACTGCGTTCAGTTTGAGAATTAATCTTTTGTGCGGGACTTTGTCAAAAGCTTTCTGGAAATCTAAATAAACCATGTCATATGCTTTGCAATTATCCATTATCGATGTTGCATCCTCAAAAAAATCAAGCAAGTTAGTTAGGCACGATCTCCCTTTCCTAAAACCATGTTGACTGTCTCCCAGTACCCTGTTACCATATAGGTAATTTTCCATTTTGGATCTTATTATAGTTTCCATAAGTTTGCATATAATAGAAGTCAGGCTTACTGGTCTGTAGTTACCTGGTTCAGTTTTGTTTCCCTTTTTGTGGATCGGTATTACGTTTGCAATTTTCCAGTCTGTCGGTACCACCCCTGTGTCAAGAGACTGCTGCATGATCTTGGTTAGCGGTTTGTAAATTACTTCTTTCATTTCTTTGAGTACTACTGGGAGGATCTCATCCGGCCCAGGGGATTTGTTTATTTTAAGAGCTCCTAGTCCCTTTAACACTTCTGCCTCAGTTATGCTAAAGTTATTTAAAACTGGATAGGAACTGGATGACATGTGGGGCATGTTGTCAGTATCTTCCTTTGTAAAAACTTGTGAAAAGTAATCATTTAACATATTTGCTATTTTTTTTTCTTCCTCTACGATTTTGCCATTTGTATCTCTTAAACATTTAATCTCCTCTTTGAATGTTCTCTTGCTGTTGTAATATTGGAAAAACATTTTGGAATTGGTTTTAGCTCCCTTAGCAATGTTTATTTCTATTTCTCTCTTGGCCTTTCTAACTTCCTTTTTGACTTGCGTTTGCAGTTCTGTGTACTCTTTCTGTGTACTTTCTTTTTGGTCCTTTTTTAATGCTCTGTAAAGTGCCTTTTTTCGCTGAATATTTTTTTTAATTGATCTATTAAACCATTTTGGCAATTTAGTTTTACATTTAGATTTGTCTACTTTAGGGATGTAATTGTTTTGTGCCTCTAGTACTACATTTTTGAAGAACAACCATCCTTCTTCTGTGGGTGTTTTCTCTATTTTACTCCAATCTACTTCTGTTAGTCTCTGTTTCATACCTTCATAGTTTGCTTTTCTAAAATTGTAAACCTTAGCTTTAGTCATTTCTTTTGGGGATTTAAAAAACACTTCAAATGAGACCATGTTGTGGTCTGAGTTTGCCAGTGGTTCTCTGACCTCTGTTTTAGTTATTCTATCTTCGTTATTTGAAAAGACTAAATCAAGGCATGCCTCCCCTCTAGTGGGTGCCTTCACAAATTGTGTTAGGAAGCAGTCATTTGTCATTTCCACCATTTCTATTTCATCCTTCGCGCTACCCACCGGGTTTTCCCATTTTATTTGGGGGAAGTTGAAATCCCCCATTAGTATGGCTTCTCCTTTGCTACACGCATTTCTAATGTCATTGTATAACAGATTATTGTGCTCACCGTCTGAATCTGGCGGTCTATAGCATGCTCCTATTATTATGCCTTTTGAATTTTTGTCCGTTATTCTGACTGAAGTACTTAAAAAATAGATGGTGGGTAAGTAGATTCAAGAAAATGCACAGAGTCCTTTTCTTCAATCAGTTGCCAGGTTTATTGAAATATGCAGGGAGTCTGGTCCCAGGTACAGGACATACAGAACTCAAAATTACAATGCTTGCGTGACATTAAATACCCTTCTGTATAGATGGTCCACCTCCCCTTTCTCTGACATTAACCAATGGTCAAGGTAATTTAATTTATTGTGTGAGTGTTAATGTGTGTGTGTCTGTGTGTGTGGTCTAGTGTGACAACCTCTGAACTCAGTGCATTCTTCACACTCCTGGAGACAAAAGGTCCATACATCTGCCTTTTGTTATCTCCTTGCGACCCCCTTTGATGCCAGTGGGATTATCTCTTTTGATTTCTCTGAAGTCTAGCGCCTGTTCCCTTCTAGTCCACAGCATTGTTATCTCGTTAGCTTGCAGTCATTGTTGGGCAGTTTGTAGACGCATCGTCTCTATCAGTGGTTAGCAGTACATGCAATTTGAACCAAACAGTCTGCTATCTGCAATATTAGTCTCTTTTCAGAAAAGAACACCAGTATAGCTCTGCCAGTCCACATGCGTAGCAAACCCCTAATCAATTCTCAATCCATGTTTTCCAACACTGACCCATATTGATTCGGTTTTATTTTCTTTGTCCAGGTTTAACACCTGGGCTTCAAGACTGTTTCTTATGTATAGCGCTACCCCTCCTCCTCTTCTGTCCTGCCTGTCTTTCCTATACAGTGTATACCCACAAATATTATATTCGTCCCCATCACTCTCAGATAACCACGTTTCTGTAACACCTATCACATCATAGTTACCTGTTAGTGCAGTAGCTTCAAGTTCTAGAATTTTGTTTCTGATACTTCTAGCATTTAGATAAATACATTTAATGGTTGTCTTACCTGAGTTGTTGTTCTTGTTTTGATGCGGTCTCCCTTCTGTTTTTTTGTTGATTTGTCCCCCCTTCCCCCTTCCACTCTGAAGGTTTACCTAACGGCTATTTCTGCTTGCCATGCCCCCATTGACTCAGTGTCCCCAGGCGCGCATTTTCTTGCTACCCGGTTTCTCCGAGGCGCTCGCCAATTGCACTCTCCTAGGAGGGCTACTGTCCCCGAATGGAGCCGTGAGATTGTACTGGAGGCTCTCACGCAGGCCCCGTTTGAGCCTATATGCTCCATCGAGTTGAAGCACCTGTCCATGAAGACAGCTTTCCTCTTGGCTATCTTGGGCGGTGCGAGGCAGGCACCCTTGGGCAGTGTGAGGCAGGGCCGCAATGGACCCTCGGGAGGGTACGGCGGGAGGATAGCCAGGCTTAGCTGTGGTGCGAGGTTTGGCCCTCTTCGCAGCCACTGTGGCGGGGCGTTTTTCTCCCGTGCTCCCCTCAGCAACCTATGCAGGGGCTGCTGAGGTCTGGCAGCATCCTGCCCTGGTCCCTCCAATACTGAAGGGAGAAGCAGCTCCTGCTTCTCTCCCTCTAGCAGGGTTGGAGACAGAGGCAGCTCCTGCTGCTCTGCTCCTGGTGGCGGAGACAGAGGCAGCTCCTGCTCCTCTCCTCTTGATGGCAAAGCCGACAGGGGCTCCTCCCCTTCTGGCGGTGAAGGCAGGACCAGCAGGCATGCTCCATCTGCTGGCAGAAAGGGAACCAGCAGGCTCTCTCCCTCTGCTGGTGGCAGTGGTGGATGCAGAGGCATCAGGCATTCTTCTGGTGGGAGGGGGCAGTTAGCTGGGAAATGGCCCCACTCCCCACAGATGCAGCAGCCATACTGCACTCCCATGCTGTGGAGGAGGGCTTCCCAGCCAACATCCTCCTGTGGCTGTGGTGGGACCAGCAGGCACTCCTCCTCTGCTGGGGCAGGCTTGGGCTGTGGCTGTTTGGGATCCTCCCTCTTGGGCGTTGGCGGAGTCTGGTCTCTCACCTAGAACCACTCTGCCGCATCCCCAACAAGGCCCTGGTTCCAGGCCTCCTCATATTGGGGGTCGCCATAGGGGCAGTCCTCCAGAACGTGCCCAAACACACCACAGGCTCCGCACATGGGGGCCCCTTCAGCCCTCCATTCTTCCTGCTCGGAACAAAAGGTACAGTGCAGTGGCGCGTGCGCCGTTTTATTTAAAGCAAACAAACAAAAAAAAATAATATTTGAACAAAAATAAACACTTGCTCACAGAGCAGAAATAAAACAGTGAAACAAAATATATCTCGAACACAAATAATGAATTAAGGTCTGGCTGGGCAGTAGCCTTCACAGATCCTTATATTCTTTTAAATTTAGTTTCTCCTCTCTCACTCCTCGCTCGCTCTCGTTCCTCCTCTGAACACCCACCACAAGTGCAGAGAGCTGCAGGTATTTATACAGGTGACTAATTCGGGAGATGGCCACCTTCTGCACGAGTTTCATAATGTGGATGGGGCTTCCCATCCACGCTGCAAAACGATAACAAAACTAAAAGCACAGCTACGCTGTCATACAAATTAATAAACAAACAAAACACACTGCGGTTCGCCATCATCTATAAACACAACTATAAAACAATAAACAAATACAAAACAACAACACAGGGGCGGATGGGGAGACCCCGTTCTAAAAATAAACAAACAATGCAAGTAAACAGCAGGGCTTTCCTACCACCCTGCTACAATAACATTATGGATTTTTTTTTTTTTTTTTTAAAGCAGGGCCACTTGATGACTCTGGTGTGTATAACAAACCGTTTGTAATAGATCAGATGCAAGTGCCTCCTTGTCTTTGAAACTCATTCAGACCATTGTGACTGCTTAGTAGATGGTCAGTCTCCTAATATTACAAACCAAAAAATAGGTAGACATTCTCCTTTTAATAAAAAGACAAATCAAACATTGCACTGGGGAACATGTGGGGGTCAGAGTGAGTCCTGCAAGCACAAGAGTAAACCCTGACATTGAGATACGACCATCACCATTCCAACAGATAGATGCTGGCAGGACCACGCTATATAACCCTAATATAGAATCCTGTTCAAAACTACCCAGCTCAGTGGTGTCTATATCAAATTCTAGTTAGTGCACTGGCAACTACCCAACATGTAACTTAAGGCAGACACTCACTCATATTCCCAGGGTGACAGACAGTGATCTCTCGCAGGTCTCCAATGTTAAGCAGGGTTGGTTATTCAACTCCTGAGTTCCCTTTCAATTGAATGACAACCATTACCAGCGCTTCGCAGAGCTGGCAGAGATTGTAAGGGCTCAGCAGATCAAGCTGGAGACCCTATTGAAATCACAGGGCAGACTGCCCCCCCTACCACCAGGCAGTCCCAGCCCCCACAGTCTTGTTCCCCATCCCCTCTGCCTAGACCTCCTAGCCCAGACCATCTGTCCTTCACGGCGTCCAGATCAGATGTCTCGGACCCAGCCATTTCCATCGGGGTGCTCCTTACCGCCTTTGCCTCATGTGTCACATAGGGAAGAGTTCCGGACACTAATGCAGCGTGCAGCTGCAGCCACGGACGTTCCCTGACCGACAGAACAGGAGGGAAAAGGTAACACCTTCCTCCAGCAGAAAGGGCGCCGACAAAATACCCTCCCTTTATGCCAGGACTTCCTGGAACTGGTGAGCTCCACCCAGCGTCTGCACCCTCAGCCTCCAGAACAGCAGCATCTCTGCTGCACACTGCAGGAGCCCAAGAAGCGGGCCTAGGCACATTCCCCACAATTTGGAACATGGTCACGGTATTGGTGCAAGGTTCCACCTTCACCAGGGGGGATAAGGACCAAACCTGCCTGTCTAAGCCTTGCAGGACGACAGATGCAATGCTTAAAAAGGCAAACGCATCAGCAGCGCTGTCAGTCCGAGCAACTAATGCCATGGTTATACCGGTGTTCTACCAAAACCAGTTAGCAGAGAGGCTGCAGGAAAGGGTTACAGAAGCAGACACGCAGGAGCTCCAGGCGATAGCAAGGGTGATGATTGACCTAATGCGGGAGTTAGGCCAGGCATCAGGGAGGTCGCTGGCGCCGATGGTGGCCACTCACTGGCATTTGTGGCTGACGCAAACTAAGGTCGTGGAGATCGACAAGGTGATGAGTTATGCAATGCTGCTACATGGACAGCTAGCCAGACATTTGCATGTTTTTACTGCCTTGATATTGCAAACCGAGCGAGACTCTCTCTGGGCTCTAGGGTGTTGCAGGCGGCATGCCCTTAGGCGTCATGTGGGCTCTGAGGCTTTCGCCGTGAGGCTGTACTGTCGGTAATCTGGAGCCACGACAGCTTTGGTACAGCTTCCCATTCCGTAATGGTTGTCATTTCCCTGAAAGAGAATGACAACCATTACCCTTCGAGGTCGTGTCACCGGCTGACCCCTGTTTTCGATAGAAAATGCCGATATGCTACTGTGAGGACGTCCCTCTTCAACAGGAGGTGGGAGGGACTTCCCCCTCACAGCAGGGCCCTGATAGGGCAGCTTTTTTATATATGCTCGGTGATTGACGGTCAGAGAGGGCTCTTCCCATTCGGTAATGGTTGTCATTCTCTTTCAGTGAACGAAGGTTATGGTTCTATGAGAAGCAATCGCCGTTTTTGAGAGGAGAAGCAAAACGGTGACAGCCTCGAATTTGAGTCGGAGAAAAAATACAAAAAATGATTGCAGTGCTTTGCAGCTGTCTTTACACACTATACTAACACCATACAAGCAGCTGCAGCAGGTACCCAACATGGTGTCTTAGTTTACAGGGCTGGCTCTTGTATAACAAACTTCAGCTGATCTGTGTTACAGTAATTATAACAGGGATTGTCTGTCTCTGTCGTCATGGCAAAGTGGGGATTCCCCGCCCCCACAGTTCCATATTAAAGGAATAGCGCTAGGGGCAGCCCTTGTTTTGTTTCCACGTAACAAAAGATAACTTTAATATTTTAGGCTTCGGCCAACAAGCAGCACAATCCACGCTGCTTTCCAATTAACACATTTATCTCAGGTCAATAGGGTTTTGCACTTCTTAGTATTCTAAGAATCTTTTTCTTCTCACTGGTAGTTGGCAATATACTCCCTTTATGGTATTTATGGAACTGCATGATGTTGCTTTTAAATCGCGTTGAAACGTGGTATTAATGTTATATAATAACTGATGAGAATTTCTTGAATGGGCTCATCCAGTTGATATTTTCCATAATACAGAGCCGGTTTATAAAGGAAACACGCGCTCATCAACACCAGCAACAGAGCGTGACCCCAGAGCAAGCTGAAAGGAATTCCAGCCATACTGCACATTGTTACTGTCTTCTTGCTCACTTCTCAAGCAGGAAAAGATCTTAGATAAACCCCTCGGTTCATGTAGCATCCAACCCATCAGTAACCAATAAGGCCTCCCGGTGTGGTGGTGTATTTTTGCTACCTGCACATGCGCAGAACTTTGAAGACATGTGCATAGCGGAAGAATATTGGAGGCAGTTATTCCTGTTGAGCTAAATTCAAATAAAGTTACGCAGACTTCAATAACGCTTCCAAGGAATCCTTTATTTAAAGATTTAGTTGATGTTACAAAACATCACAATGAAAACACAGAAAACCAGAAGCCAGGGTTCCCTTTCAGCTCGAAGATGTCCACCAGACATTGTTGATGGGATATACGCCTGCCTATTGGTAGGTGTCACTGTTGCCCATAGGCCCACCCTTCCCTCGATGACCTCCTCGGTCCCGCCTACTGACGGAATATAATCCTCACGCAGGGAAGGATCTACCTCTTTGCACTTCTCAAGTTGGCAAGACCTTCTGTGCTGCTAGTTCCCTTGCACTTTGTGCTGAAAGCTGGCTTGCCGCTTTTCATGGAATCAGTAGCTCCTAAGTTGTAGCCTTTTTTTCAATTTCTTACACTGTCTTCAGCACCTGCTCGCTACGCGTGTCAGGCTGCTTGTCTGTCATCTGTGAGTCGACTGCTGGTGTAGTATTATTAAAAGAGTGAGTGTGTTTTTCTCCTCCTTTTTACTTGGGAAAGGGCTGTTAGGCCTGCCTTGTCCCCGTTGTCGAGTTAGCCCACCAGCCTCCTTTGGGCCGCCGGTCGGGGCCTTGTTGTTTTGATTGTGCTGCGCGTCCCCGTGCTTGCAGAGAGGACTAGCTGCAGCGCGGCTGCTTACAGCTGAACCAGCTGTGTATTCCTCACCGGGGCCAGCCCCGTGGCTGAGTTCAGATATCTCTTGCCAGCTGTGGTGGCCCACAACCTCGTGTGTTGGGCCTTACAGTCGAACAGACAGTGTGCTCTCCCCCACTGTACTGTACTGTACTGTACTGTATTGTGTATTGCTGTCAATTGCCCACCGCGGCTTCGGCCCTTGTGTCCCCCTGTTGTACGCTAGTCGCGTGACCATGCGGTTAGGGTAGGCACCATTGCATACCTGCCCCCGGTGTTTTCTAAATACAGCGGTGCGTGCTCTGCACATGCTACTTTAGTACCACGGTGCGCGCGGTGCTCATTACCCGATACAGGCAGGACAGCAATGCTTCACAGTGCTTGGTGCACGCGGTGTGTTAATGCCACAGTAGTCAGTGCAAGTACTGCACACGCTCTCCGTGTCATGCAGTTCCTCTGTGGGCACCTTTAACACGCTGTGCTCTTCCTGGCCGAACAGGGCGAGTAGGAAGACCAGGCACTATGTTTGGACGAGGACGTGCTTTCCATCACCCGAGTTTCCGACCTAAGCGGTCCCTAGTTCCGAGGTGTCTTCACTTACTAGTGCGCCACCGATATCAGGGTCAATGTCCGTACTCTGGGGCGTGCGGCAGTGTCCCTGCAGTTACCCTTGGCAACAGCAGCAGAGCCAGGTCGCTCTGTTTTTTGGCGGCATGGCGTGGATCCTCGGCCTCAGCACTTCCCGCCTTCCCTCTTTATGGAGAAGGTACGCTCCTCTTGGGATCACCCAGCCACAGCGCCTACTCAGTGGAGGCACGGTTCTCAACTGGCCTCGCTGGAAGGGGCGGAGAAGCTGGGCCTGGCGAGGTTTACCCCTGTACCAAGGCTCCACCGGTGGGAGGTCTGCCCAAGGACCCACGAGGTTGTCATCACGGTCTCACCGCGAAAGAGGTTGTTCCTGGAGATTTTATTCCCTCGGTTGCCGGGACCGAGGAGGTCTTCGAGGAAAGGGGGGCAGCTTTGATAGTAAGAGCTCAGAGACACCTACCAATAGGCAGGCGTATATCCCATAAACAATGTTTGGTGGCCATATTCTCTTTCAGGGAACCAGGTTTACGGTAGGTAACGTTCTTAGCGGTGCAAATGAAGGTGCTACCAGGTTATTTTTTTTTTGGCTTTAAAGCGATGTTTAATATTTACTCTTTCAGAAAAATTTATTTAACTATTTTACGCTCCCAGCATCAAAAATATATTCCCCCCCAAACCCCGCCCCCAGCAAGTTCAGTACAGAACACACAAAGTCAAAGTCCCAATTCTCGATCTCTCACACAATATTATTCAGTGCTAACTCATACATGGCATTGCTTTATTTATTTAATGTTTAGACATTTGTCTTTTTTTTTTTAACTAAAATCAGAATACACTAAATAACACGCAGACTACGTAGAGAAGTATTAAACCATTATAGTACTGAAAAATTAATAAGTGAATTTCAGTTTTTAAAGCCTTATTGCTTTTGCAGCTCTCAACTATCACAGTGAGACAGCATCTGATGGGTTTATTCTATCTTAGTACCTCCCAGAGACATTATCTCATATGGGGAGACGGTAAAGGTTACATCACCTGCGGTTACCCACCCTGGTAGCCAGGACAAGCGTCTGTGGCCCTGTGCACCAGAGGGGAGGGGGAGAGGGGGAGAGGGGGGGGCAGCAAACATACAGAAATGGAACTGCCAATATTAGTAAATGTTCTATTTCTGTGCCAAGTATCTTACTCAGTTTAGGGCTAAAAACGTTTCGTTTTCATAAAATCTAAACTGTATGGTTCCAGTGGAGAAGCTTTTCAAATCTCCCTGTTGTCTTTTCTCTTTATGATGGCGTCCTTGTTCCCTTAGTCCCGCCTCTTCTCACTCACCTATTTGCTACGTCCCCAAGTCTTCGTAGACTCCGAGACTATTAAAAAACTTGGGGGTGAAGGTGGGGGGCCCACACAGACCTAGCACCGGCCAAGGTGGGCATTTTATTCTCATATCAGACGCTACCCCATTCATTATTCTTTACTTAGCACATTACTTCATAACAACAGATCCTGGGGAATATAATTCTGTTTGTCTGTCACACTTGTCTTACACTGTTTCTCTTACATTTATACATCATGAAAGTTATATACTAACCTTCGATTACCTTTATTAATGGCATCTCGCTCTTTAGTACCATTTTAAACTATACATTGATTTCTGTAATATTGTATACTGTTCATATACTTTTTGTCTCTAGCTCTAATTTTGGGTGTGTATGTTTCTGACATGCTTGCTAGCGGTTGGTCTGGAGGTGGTGGTTTTAATACTGAATACAAGTGCTGGCCTAAATATTGAAGTTTGAGATCGGACTGGTGGTTCATTATTCTCTCCACTACAATGTGCTGTGCATTTGGACCAAAGCAGTACATTTGGAGAAGTGTCTGGATCATTCTCTTCTCTTAGGATCCTCCCAATGTTAACTATCTTGCTGGCTACTTGGCCCTTTATCACTTTTTACTTAGGCGCTGTGAGATCGTGATACGTCATTACAAACAGGAGATTCAGACTTAAAAACGAGATCCAACTTCTGTATCTTCTGTAGATTATAAGTCTAGTGCATACGTGTGTTTTTGGATAATGTTTCTGTGGTGTAAGACAAACCTACCGGGTTCAGTAAAAAAAAACAAAACAAACAAAAAAACATTTGCATGTAAAATAAGAGATGGTGACAGCCAAAGCACATTCCACGTGTAGTGTTTATATATGAGCTGCACAAGACCAGTCTGTTATGTCGCCACTTTATTGACCAGGCAGGCCATCTCGTGCCTGGACAGATAGATAGGTTGCGTTTGTTCCCTTTTGTATATAGGCCATCATTTCCTTATTTATTATCCAATCTGTGAAAAATATTTTTCCATGTTCCCTACATGTTGCAGTTTCATTGTCAGATTGGAGCTGGACATGCTAAAAAAAACAAAACAAAAAAAACCAAAAACATATTTTTCTGTGGTTTATGTTATCTCAACTCAATGAGTTTCAGGCTGTTTCGTTGTTTTAAGCCTATTCTGCATTTTATGTAGACGTGTACGTGTAACCTTTATAGTAAAGAGTTATCTAACAACAGTAAAAATGACAGACGAAAATAGTTCACCCTAAAGCGATACTGTATGACATATTCCATAATCGCAGAGCATGTTCGTTTTTCCTTTCCGTGTTGCCCTGAAGTTCATGGTTTTCCACTGGGACGACCTGCTGGAGAGAGAAAAAAAAAAACAAAACACCAAAGTGTCTCAAAACAAGTGGAAAACAACGTGTAGTGTTTTCGTATTCGTTTCTTCTCTGAGGTGTCTAATATTTTATGGAGTGAATTACCATCAAACAACAGGAGGGAAGCCTCATTGTGTCGCATCGTCCGCCCCAGGCCACACAGCCGGGGAGGACTCCGCCACATGATGCACAACGGTAGAAACACCTGTCCCTTATTTCCCCTAGATCGTCCCGGTTTTGAGGAAGTTGTCGCGGAAATTAAATATGTCTTCTCAGGACACTAAATGTCTAATTTTCAAAACGGACGGAGGAAAAACACCTTTGCGACTGCAGCTAGGCTTTCAAAAGTCGTGTGAGCCAGTGGCGCGATGCAATTTCAGGTTTTGCACTTTTTTGAAAATATACTTGCATTACAGCTTTTAAGCAATCGAAAATCATAATTGGTTTGATTTTGCAAATAAAGGCCATATTTCAAAAGGTACAAAACATGAAAATACAACTCGCTGCGATCTCTGTCCGGGCTAATGAGCTTTTCTGCAGAGCAGAACATAGAAGCGCTTCCAGTTTTTTCAAGTGCAGCATGAGGGAAGAAAGACCCCTACCTAAACCCACAATATTTTGAACCACTCACATATTTCTAGATCTCACTATAAAACAACTTAAGCGTAGATCTGTATCAGCTAAGTTAGATCTCACTATAAAACAACTTAAGCGCAGATCTGTATCAGCTAAGTTAGATCTCACTATAAAACAACTTAAGCGTAGATCTGTATCAGCTAAGTTAGATCTCACTATAAAACAACTTAAGCGCAGATCTGTATCAGCTAAGTTAGTGTGTGCGTCATTAAACGGGTGCCACCCAGAAAACACTCAAACTACTAATGTGCTTAATTACATCTTGTTAATTGTTCTCAGCTCCTAAAAGTTGCTTATTTTAATTTACTCATACAATTCTATAGTTAGCTTGAAGACTAAGATGATCGAAAATACCAAAAGAAAAAAAGGGTTTTAAAGTTGCAGGCAATGAGGCACTTTAGTATAGTTTATATATATATATATATATATATATATATATATATATATATATATATATATATATATATATATATATATATATGACACACATACACACACACACACACAGAAATGGTTGTTCCCAACCAGAAATCAAGAAGTGTACCCCAAATGGATCGCTCTATTTCTGAGTTTGTCGAGATACTGGGAAAACGCGTGGGCATATGTATAAAGGTTAATTCTGAAATAATGTCCCATCGCTTTTGTTACCTGTAAACAATGCAGGATACCTTTAGCGATTTTCCTGCTTGAAAATGTTATGGCATGACGACACCGACAAGTTATATAAAGTAGTGAGTGTAGTACAGGTGCACGGTCCAGTCCATACCTGTGAGACAAGCAAACACGTTGTCCCAAACCAGCTACAGAACAGCGTGGCAATGACAACAATTCATTTCTTTGTGAGTACCAATATGCTTTTATTTTAATGACATTATAATAATTGTATTCATTCTGAATGTTAAAGTTTATATATCACATATAAAATCAATTTCTGGCTCTCTAGTGGTTACTGGTTTACCTGCACAATGCAGAAGAGATCAAATCTCTGTGTATTTTAGAGCCAGCGGTGATGCACGAAATTAGCGTGACGACACATGAGAGATATACTCCAGACTGTGAAAGCGAATATTTACGACGTTTTGAGCAGTCAGTATACAATAAGCGGAATTGCGCTGTATAAAATAAGTGGATTGCAAGCTGCACGCCCCATCGTCTGCAGGTCGGCACTTCTGAACAGTGTCTATATACAGTTAACCATGGCTAGCAGTTCATTTATAGCAAAAACAAAAAAAACGAAAAAAAAAACGTGTACTCTCTCTCTCTCTCTCTATATATATCTATATATAGATATATATATATATATATAATATATATATATATTATAATATAATATATTATATATAGTTTCTGTACCTTACATCTTGAAATAGTGTTGGCCGTTTCCATCCACTTCAAAAATAGGTGCAGTTTTTTATATTAAGAAAAAGGCTTTTTCCAATGTATCTTTCGAACTTCTTCAAGTAATACTCAAGTTTATGCTATCCTCGATTAAAATAAATGAAACCTCCTTTGTATTGCGCATTATTATTATTATTATTATTATTATTATTATTATTATTATTATTAGTAGTAGTAGTAGTAGTAGTATTAGTATTTCTTGGCAGACGCCCTTACCAAGTAAAGTGCAAATGAACATTGCCAAAGAGAAACACTGAAAATCGAAAGCTTATCTAAAAAAGCTGGATGAGTGAATTATTTTGATTTCTGCGGCAGACATCTTGAGCAGGCAGTGTATTTGTACTGGTTTATAGTACTCATTAAGACAAGACAGCAATATGAAAAGCCTATACATGGTTATACTGAGTACCATATAAAAAACTCAAATAAAGTGTTGTCATACAATTTATTTATTATTAGTACTATAATATTTATTGTGGACTTCAGACTTTTTTTGGAACGTTGTTATGCCCTTGCCCAGCTCGCACGTGTCCCCAGGGTGGAAAAAAAACCCCTCTGGTAATCTCTCTCTCTCTCTCTCTCTCTCTCTCTCTCTCTCTCTCTCTCTCTCTCTCTCTCTCTCTCTCTCTCTCTCTCTCTCTCTTAGAATAGAGCCCTCCTATATATCTATATTATATATATATATATATAATATATTATAGAGAGAGAGAGAGAGAGAGATCTCTCCAGAGTTCTCCCAAAAAAGTTTAGTTTAATAAATATAATCAGTCTATAAAGTTCACTTTATGTGACTTAATTATCAAATATCATATATATTAAGCTACATGTTTTTTGGATCAGGGTTCATTGTGTTTTGTGTTAATGCTGGATCTGTTCACGTGGTTGTATTATTTTTACAGCTGTTTTTAATCTTTTTATTTATTTATTTATTTATTTATTTATCTTTCCTCCAGGCTGCCACCATGTTGCTTCTTCTATCCCGTCCCACACTCTCCTTGTCAGTGGGCAAAAACGATACTTTCTTCTCAGAGACCGAGCAAAACAGAACTCAAGAGTTGAATAACCTAACGCTGTCTGACACTGGAGACCTGCGAGAGAGATCACTGTCACCCTGGGAATATGAGTAAGTGACTACACCCTCTAACAATTTTTTTTTGTTCCTGGGTAGTAAGTGTTATTTCCTAATTGCTTATGCCTCAAAAGTATAGAAAATGGCTATTATTCCCCACAAACTTTGCTTTTGTGACCAGGACAGTGATATTTCAAAATATCACTATTTCCAATGGGAAAACGGGCAAATGTGTGTCTTTTCGTTCACATAAAGTCAGAAAAAAACAACATATGAATCCAAATTAAGATATATTTATACTAAAGTAATACAAAAATGACTACAAAAGATTTAGAAGTGAGTAGTTTTTCGAGATTTACGATTATACTGTATTTACTTCTACTACACTTCTAAACTACCCACTATTTGGGTAGATGTTATATATTATGATCTCATTAACGTTGACCTAAGTACAGTAGATGGTACAGAGACGCTCTGCCCAGTACATAGCAGGCAATGCCAGAATAGCTATCACGTTAAACGTATTGTAAACCTATTGCAATGGTGACGTTCGTGTGTCAATCTCAGAGTTTATTCTTATTCTTGCAGGACTCACTCGGACCCCCAGATGTTTCCCAGCTCAATCCTGGTAGCCCGATGTAAAAACAGCTTCTGCACTGACCCTGGGAACCGAACAAATACAAACTTCCTTCTGAACTCTGTCGCCATCAAATACACCATCCCAGTGTACTACAGAGAGATGTGTCCGAGTGATCCAGGGCAGTATTGCCTTAAGATCAAGCCCTTGGTGGTGACTGTGGGCTGCACATGTGCCATTTACAAATAAACTAAACGCTAAACAGCGAACAATGTGATTTTTGTAGTCTAGTGATGCACACTCAATGAATTCTAGTAGTGTCTAGATCTTAAATTGCTTTTATAGTGTAAACATGGAGTCATATGGTAATTCTTATTTTAGCTATAATTTAAATATATTGACTCGTGGACGCTTTGTTTTTGGCAGCTTGTATCTTGTCAACATCTCTAGTTCACTCACGTTTTTTTTTTTTTTTTTTAAAGCACAAACAATTCGTGCGTGCACTTTGAGCTACAATCATCTCTGTGGGACAATAAAATAAATAAATAAAAAAAAACAGCTCTCTGATCTGTCTGTGACCCCCAAAACACTCGGCCTCATTACAAGACCGGGTAGTTCGGGTCAGGAAGCGACTGTGCTGCCATCACCTTTGTCTAAAAAGGGAGGTATGAATGTGGCAGAGAGTGGAAGCAGGTTCAGTAACTCGCCAGACAAGAGAATAAATTCAATAATAATCTTTATAAAACGGCAGTTTAATACAGACATATCAAATAGCACAAACAACACAATAATCACAATATACACGAAGATTATAATATATCTAGTTTAAAAAATACCTTCACAAAATATAGCACCAGGCACATCAATATAAATTATAGAAGGGTGCAAGACCTTTCAGTTTCAGTTTGCCCGGTGAAGCGTTTGTTGGAAAAATAAAATCAGATCCAGCAAAGTTTTTGGAAACCCTATCAGGCTGTTGAAGCAGGGAGAGGCATCCTTGTTGTATAGCTGCTACTCTTCTGTACGACAAGAATGCGCACCTTATTAAGCTTTGGACTTTTCCAAGCAACCGCGGGAGGATTTCGGACTAGGGGCTTCTAATTAAGAACATAAGAACATAAGATAGTTTACAAACGAGAGGAGGCCATTCGGCCCATCTTGCTCGTTTGGTTGTTAGTAGCTTATTGATCCCAAAATCTCATCAAGCAGCTTCTTGAAGGATCCCAGGGTGTCAGCTTCAACAACATTACTGGGGAGTTGATTCCAGACCCTCACAATTCTCTGTGTAAAAAAGTGTCTCCTATTTTCTGTTCTGAATGCCCCTTTGTCTAAACTCCATTTGTGACCCCTGGTCCTTGTTTCTTTTTTCAGGCTGAAAAAGTCCCTTGGGTCGACATTGTCAATACCTTTTAGAATTTTGAATGCTTGAATTAGGTCGCCACGTAGTCTTCTTTGTTCAAGACTGAACAGATTCAATTAGAGATCACCTTTTTCTTAAATGGTTTCTTAATTTCTTAAACATTGCACAACACAAGCTAGTTTGCTGTTTGGCCTAACCAACAGTTGAAAGGCAGCGGAGAATACAGTAATATTTGAATACAGTAGGGAAACTCATAAATCTTTTTTGTTTGTTTGTTTGTTTAATGATCGCGATGTTCCGTTCAATTAATGTTGCGGAGCTTTCTGTTCTTAGATTCGGGCTAGGGAGCTACTGCCATAGATACCAATTAATCAGGCAGAGTTTGTGCATACTCTGTCCTTGCCACCTGTTCAGTACATTTTTCTTAATTAGTGCAGTTCGGCAAATCAGGAGCATATACTTACAAACACAACCACACATAGAATCAGTTTCTTCAGCAAACATCTACATGCTGCAAGAAAAAAAAAAAAAAAAAACTATATTTATATTTATAAAAATATAATTAAATGCACATAAAAAGAAATGAAACTGGATTTTCAAGGTTTTTTTTTTTTTTCCTTTTGAGAAAAAGCAAACTAAATCACATATGGTCGATTGTCAATTTCAAATGTGGTTTTCACAAATTAATTTAAGGCACAGAAGCAAACCTCTCGAGATCCTCCTCCTGCATACTCTCTTACCAGGGGTCACAAATGGAGTTTAGAAAAAGGGGCATTCAGAACAGAAGATAGGAGACACTTTTTTACACAGAGAATTGTGAGGGTCTGGAATCAACTCCCCAGTAATGTTGTTGAAGCTGACACCCTGGGATCCTTCAAGAAGCTGCTTGATGAGATTTTGGGATCAATAAGCTACTAACAACCAAACGAGCAAGATGGGCCGAATGGCCTCCTCTCGTTTGTAAACTTTCTTATGTTCTTATGTTCTTATGTACAGTCCTTGTTAAAATGCATGTATTCTCGTCATATAATATGAGCGCATTTAGCGTCATTGCAGTACCAAGACATGGAGATATTCATACCCCTGGCCACGCATAGCATACCGCAAGGATATACGAGACAAATAGAGAAAACAAACAAACAAACACAGGGTGAATGGTGAAAGGCTATGAGAGGGAAGATAGGGAATTGAAAGCGAAACAAAACGACAGCGTGCAAGAAACTAAGACCAACGGAAAACGTGACGCTTAGGAACATGGTATAGACCTAGCAGAGGACCGCTGGAGGCTGAAAAAAAAAACCAAAGAGAAAGAAAGAAGCATGATTGTTGAACTACACAATTTTTCTTTTAGTTCATTTACATATATATACCTCATATACGTTTTATAGTAAATATACAAAATATATCGTTATGTCCAGGCACGTTACTAAATATATGTGAATACCTAATTATTGCCAAGAATTGATTAATCTATAGCTTTCCAATTCTTCTAACCGTTTAAAGATAAACGTTTTTATCACTCTTGTTGAAGTATTTTATCTTCCAATCGAACAGCACGTCATTGTTTATAACTACCGGTGTATCCGGCCTTGTTCTTGTCTTCTTTCCATTTTAATGAATGTCCCCAACCTGTATGCAGAGTAGCAAGAGTTAATATACATGCCATTTGAAACCACGGATCATCAAGACAACTAAAAAAAAAAAAAAAAAAATGCATGGGCTCGAGAGTAAATCAATATTCAAACTGGAAGCCCTCTAAGCAAAATGCATTAATTCGAGCTGAGCGATAAAACCTGATTGAGTTAATATCATTTCTGGGGAATGAAAAAAGAAATTGGCAGCACTGTCCTCCATGATTTTGTATAGTACCGAAATTTTGGGCGAAGGGTGTTTGTAAGTACCAGCTGCCTATATATACGGTTAGTCAGAATGAATTGATCTAGATATGGAATCAATGTTAGGAATTACTTTATAGTTTTTGTGTACTTCTTTTAACATTTGTGTAAAATAAAAACCCTGTAGTTCTACTTATTATGACTGTAGTCTGGCTTTTTACCCCAGTGCCTGTGTGTGCGAAGTAAGATGATTGTGTCTCACGAAAAATGTCAACAGTAACTCAAAAGCCATAACAAACAGAGACACAGAGAACAAAGATCGCCGCAAGACGATTCAAATGTAACCCAATTTTACAGTCTATTATTAATGTTTGTATAATGCACAACTAAACCAACCAGCCTAATATTAGTAGAGTAGTATTTCTGTTTTATAATTCTTTTAAGATATATTTCAGCTCAACCCCACAAACCTGGATTTTTTTTTTGGCATATCATACAATAAATAATGCATATAGTTAGCAGTCAATATTGCACTTAGATGAAGACTATTATTTCAAAAGAAAGAAAATAAGGAACAAATCTGTCTGTCTCATGGAATGATCAGCAGACATTGAACTGAAAATTGTGCAGGCATCAAGTTTGTGATGAGATAGAACTGTTTCCTATTGAAATGTCAAAATACTGTTGTCCCATCATAAAAATAGTAGAAATGAAGCTTACAATTGCTTTTTGATGTCTTGTTTATTATACATGTCATCTGCATACGTGCTGTAAAACATCCAGCTAAGTTTCTTGTAATTAAAGAGAAAGTCTGGTTAAATTTTCAAGATCAGTATTTTCCTGAAAGGTTGAGTACTGGAACAACGCTGATAAATAAAAACTACGAAAATATGCAAGCGACATAGCGAATAAGAATGGAGAAAGTGCAAACATTCCCTGCAAAGTCTAGAGAGATTGAGCGCTTAAGTTAGAGAAAGCAAGTCATAAGCTGACACATATTGATTCATAAAAGATAAAAAATAAAATTACGCGCATTAACATTTGCAAATATATTGTTCACCAGGAATAAACAATTACAATTAAGCATGCATCTTTGTAGGAGAGATAATCCTTCAAACGGGAAACTGCACCCGTTCAATTTGAAAAATAGCAGAACAAGAAAAATCCTAATGCTCCCTACTTTCCTGTAGAAATTGATAAAATACTCAAAAAAGAAAGTCCTTTTATACCCAAAGAAAGAGATAATATGCATTTGTTAGATTACTTATACGCAATTGTTTAAAATTAAAAGTACATTAATTATATAATTATTATGTGTATAGTCCACAGCATGCTCTCAAAATTCATTACGTTTATCTGGCCATTTCTAGTATTAGCTAGCTAGTCAGCTGTCGATACTTCATACACATCCCGCTAGTATCTCGTTACTATCTCAGGACACATTTCAAATGAGGAAGACTCAGCCAAGCCCATATTCCTTTACGACTTTTTCTTAGCTGTGCTGAGATGCCAACCTGTATCGTTAATCTCAACCATACCCACTGGGTGAACCTTAATACTTCGGATAATAAGAGCTTTGTTTGAGCACTGAATTCGATGACTGCGAAACGGATTGTTGACACCCTGGGATCCTTCAAGAAGCTGCTTGATGAGATTTTGGGATCAATAAGCTACTAACAACCAAACGAGCAAGATGGGCCGAATGGCCTCCTCTCGTTTGTAAACTTTCTTATGTTCTTATGTTCTTATGTTACAGACTGTTTAACATTGTTAACCTGGAATACTCGAAATTCTCGCTGTTCCGCTTCTGTAGCTAGTTGAATGTAAAGAAAATCAAGGGCAGCCCTGCGAAAAGCCAACTTGAGATAAAAGTGCATTTGCCATAAGAGAGACGCTCAATGTGTGGGATTTTTAATGGGAAATGGAAGGGTGAGACCGCCGGTCACCAAAATCCAGGTCTTCTTTGACGTGACGAGCCCCAAAACCAAGATAGGTGAGATCACGACTAGGACCAGTCTATTATTACCGAAGTTTTATCCCCGGGTATGTCACCGTGGTTAACCCTTTAGTCGAACGCACAAAAAAGCAGTGTTCAAAATGTGATTATTGTCAGGGGGGCGTTTGTTACTATGAAGCGTTAACATTGCCAGCCACCATAAGAACATAAGAAAGTTTACAAACGAGAGGAGGCCATTCGGCCCATCTTGCTCGTTTGGTTGTTAGTAGCTTATTGATCCCAAAATCTCATCAAGCAGCTTCTTGAAGGATCCCAGGGTGTCAGCTTCAACAACATTACTGGGGAGTTGATTCCAGACCCTCACAATTCTCTGTGTAAAAAAGTGTCTCCTATTTTCTGTTCTGAATGCCCCTTTGTCTAAACTCCATTTGTGACCCCTGGTCCTTGTTTCTTTTTTCAGGCTGAAAAAGTCCCTTGGGTCGACACTGTCAATACCTTTTAGAATTTTGAATGCTTGAATTAGGTCGCCACGTAGTCTTCTTTGTTCAAGACCGAACAGATTCAGTTCTTTTAGCTTGTCTGCATATGACATGCCTTTTAAGCCCAGAATAATTCTGGTCGCTCTTCTTTGCACTCTTTCTAGAGCAGCAATATCTTTTTTATAGCGAGGTGACCAGAACTGCACACAATATTCAAGATGAGGTCCTACTAGTGCATTGTAGAGTTTTACCATTACTTCCCTTGATTTAAATTCAACACTTTTCACAATGTATCCGAGCATCTTGTTAGCCTTTTTTATAGCTTCCCCACATTGTCTAGATGAAGACATTTCTGAGTCAACAAAAACTCCTAGGTCTTTTTCATAGATTCCTTCTCCAATTTCAATATCTCCCATATGATATTTATAATGTACATTTTTATTTCCTGCGTGCAGTACCTTACAATTTTTTCTATTAAATGTCATTTGCCATGTGTCTGCCCAGTTCTGAATCTTGTCTAGATCATTTTGAATGACCTTTGCTGCTGCAACAGTGTTTGCCACTCCTCCTACTTTTGTGTCGTCTGCAAATTTAACAAGTTTGCTTACTATACCAGAATCTAAATCATTAATGTAGATTAGGAATAGCAGAGGACCTAATACTGATCCCTGTGGTACACCGCTGGTTACCACACTCCATTCTGAGGTTTTTCCTCTAATCAGTACTTTCTGTTTTCTACATGTTAACCACTCCCTAATCCATGTACATGTGTTTCCTTGAATCCCTACTGCGTTCAGTTTGAGAATTAATCTTTTATGCGGGACTTTGTCAAAAGCTTTCTGGAAATCTAAATAAACCATGTCATATGCTTTGCAATTATCCATTATCGATGTTGCATCCTCAAAAAAATCAAGCAAGTTAGTTAGACACGATCTCCCTTTCCTAAAACCATGTTGACTGTCTCCCAGGACCCTGTTACCATATAGGTAATTTTCCATTTTGGATCTTATTATAGTTTCCATAAGTTTGCATATAATAGAAGTCAGGCTTACTGGTCTGTAGTTACCTGGTTCAGTTTTGTTTCCCTTTTTGTGGATCGGTATTACGTTTGCAATTTTCCAGTCTGTCGGTACCACCCCTGTGTCAAGAGACTGCTGCATGATCTTGGTTAGCGGTTTGTAAATAACTTCTTTCATTTCTTTGAGTACTATTGGGAGGATCTCATCCGGCCCAGGGGATTTGTTTATTTTAAGAGCTCTAGTCCCTTTAACACTTCTGCCTCAGTTATGCTAAAGTTATTTAAAACTTGATAGGAACTGTATGACATGTGGGGCATGTTGTCCGTATCTTCCTTTGTAAAAACTTGTGAAAAGTAATCATTAATATATTTGCTATTTTTTTTTCTTCATCTAAGATTTTGCCATTTGTATCTCTTAGACATTTAATCTCCTCTTTGAATGTTCTCTTGCTGTTGGAATATTGGAAAAACATTTTGGAATTGGTTTTAGCTCCCTTAGCAATGTTCATTTCTATTTCTCTCTTGGCCTTTCTAACTTCCTTTTTGACCTTCATTTGCAGTTCTGTGTACTCTTTCTGTGCACTTTCTTTTTGGTCCCTTTTGATATGTTTATAAATGATACATGTGATATCTTTTCAATTATAAAGCAAGGCCATGAATGAAGTTGTGGTACAATAAGTATTTTTAAACTGAGCTGCAGCTGGTGTAGAACATAAAAATAATAATTTTAAAAATCCAATAACTTTAGGTGAAGAATGAGTTCTCATGCAGCTTTACATTGCAAGTTTCACATTTTCCTGAAATATCACTAATGAAGACTTTTATTGTAGAAATGAAGATCATTGCAATGTAAAGTGGAATTATTATAACTTAGTTTAAAAGGAACCTACTAAAGCCTAAATACTTCCTTAGTGTCTGACAAGAAGGATATTTGTGGAAAGAAGTTAACGTTTGACAAGAAGTGATTTAAACTACACACATATAAATTATACAAACAAAAAAAGACATTTTTAAAACCTGTATTTTTGTGTCAGTGAGTGCGTGTCTTTGTAACATTTAAACAGGGTGGTCTGATCATGATATGGGGTGTTTTAGCAGCGCAGGGACTAGAGATTTGATTGAAAAGTGAAGCCATGTATTAAAAAATTCTACAAAGTAAAACGATTCTGATTGGCAGAAACCTTATCTTCCAACATGACAATGACCAAGCATAGGGCTAAGTCAACTCTGAAATTCCTGAAGGAGAAAAAAATATTTTAAATTACTTATGTATACGGTAGTTGTTAAACTACAACATGTGACATGACGTTTTATTTTTCCTAATATACCACGGATAGCACACATGCCAACAGTCCCTTTATGGTCGGGACAGTCCCGATTTCCTAGCAAATGTCCCGCATCCCGATGCATAGGAAGAAAGTCGTGATATTTACCCATAGAAAAAAAACAACATCTATTCTTCAGAGTAGAGTTAGTAAAAACCACACGCTGTGCTGTTCGTGCGGCTGACACATCTGCTGATCACTCACTTATACAAAGGGAAGAACGCTTCATTGTGTTTATTTTTACTGTCATGATGGGCGTGTCGTGTTGATATGCGGGCGGAAACGTCTATTATATGATAGAGTGTTTTTTGTGTATGACCCCCCCCATGTGTGTGGTGCATATGACCCCCCCCCCCCCCCCCCCGACGATGAAGAGGTGTTCGTACTCGGATCCCCATTCAGATAATTGGAAAAGTTCAAAATCACCGAGCAGTTGTAAAGTGGTATTATAACTCAGTGCAATGGACCCTACATAAACACCTAAATAACCCTTGAATAACACTTAAATACACCCTAATGTATTGTGATATTCTACAACTTGCCCTGGATAAGGGTGCCCGCTAAGCAAATATATAATAATAACAAATAATTTACTGTCTTCTGCATGACAGAAACTACTTTTTTTTTTTTTAAAGAAGTAAACGTTTGTTGATTGATTTTAAATACACACAAATATAAATTATGCTATCAAAAGATGTTTTTAAAACGTTTAACTTAGCTAAAAACACATTGCATATTCAAATACAACGATCAATCTCATGAAGATTACACTCAATTACATAATATTAAAAACACATGCGGTGGTTTGAGGTAAAAAGACATCCACCAAGAATTAAAGTTATTAGAGGTATTTGAATTGTATCCAACGTGTTTAAACACTGAGAGGGTGAATCGCGGAAAGAGATGACAATACCGGTGACGTGTCATTTCGTGCAAAACTGATGAATTGTGTACTGCGTTTGCCCGGGCATGACCAAATGATTTTAGCTCAGAAATCAACGAAACGCCCGTCTGAAAGGGGTAGGAAGTACTGAGTTTGGCCTTTAAAGTTCTTTTTAATAACTTTTCACAATTCAACACATTTATGTGACTTTAACTGATAACAGATTGGGTTATCTAAAATTGTAAACATATAAGATTTTGTGGGTGAAGTACAGTTTGCCTTTTCATAGTGATTTGTGCAGTAGGTAATCAGTCTGACGATGTACCACTTTATGGCCCTACACCGGTCAGAAATGTTATTAATAAAGCAAGTGCCATTTTATAGGGTATTTTGCCAGTTGTATCAAACTACAAACGCAGTAACAATGTACCCATTTATCAGATTTGATTAGATCGCAAATATGGTCCAGGTGCAAATAACCCTAATACCAGCAATGGTAGAGGGTGTGTTTTATTTACAGGAACGCAGTCCAAAGCAATAAAAAAATGCAAATCCTAAGTCCCAATAGAGCGAGTCCCTCTCAGTTCGGGGTGTGGAAAGTGCAGGTGCTCAGGTGCTGACGTGTCCAGTTCTGTTGTGCAGGGTGTGTGGAGTCCAAGGTGAAAGTGCTGGCAGTAGTGCGGCAGCTCCTTGTTGTGACGACTCACTCTGACGCCGGTCCTGACAGTAAACAAACCAAAAACACGTAGCAAACAAACAAACGGCTCAGCAACCCAGGTTCAGTATTACCTCCAAAAGCCCTGCACTTGCACAATGACAGCCCTTATATACCAGGAGACTCCACCCCATGATCAGCGCAACTGGGCACACCTGCCAGGTGTCTAATGCAGCACAGCTGATCACAGTAATCTTGTCCCCTAATATGGTAATTCCGCCCTGCACCAAAATGGCCGACTTCCTTTTCTGACCCTCTCTCCAAGCCGACATCGCTGTCTGTCACAGAGACAACACCCCTACAGAAAGTGGAGCAGTCCACCTGTATTGAAACGTGACTAGAGTCCAATTTAAGAGGCCAGTAATAGAAATCAAGATTTGTGTATAAAACCTTAAATAGAGGTTTTGCATGAAACTCTTTCTGTTAGCTATTATTAGTATAGTATGAACACCGAAGACAAACTCTTGTGTCTGTAGTTTCAACTTCATT
>NC_054575.1:1570062-1619548 GCF_017654505.1 Polyodon spathula | reverse complement strand
TTAAGAGTGTTTCAGAAATGTCTTTATATTTGAATGGGGGGTCCAGGTTAATCCGAGTCATTTGAAAGGACTGCTGAGCTGTCCAGTTTTAAAAACGAAAGGTTGGTTTCCTATAACCAGCAGTTCTATTAAATGACCACAAGATGGCAGCATGAGAGCATTTCACAAGCGCAGCGGTGCCTGAAATGCGCTCCGAGTTTAGGAATGGAGGAGGAGCGGGCGCTGCGGTTCCTCCACTCCGCGTCCCGGGTGCCGTTTGTTCTGCTTTGATTTCTGTATTTTCTCATTTGATCTCTTCTAAAACTAGAAGCCATTCAAGGGGTGTCTTTTTATTTTATTATTTCTTATGTAGTAATTGGTGATTTTGTATTTGCTATAATGTTGTACTGTTCTGTCCTACGTGTTTTATTTCATTACATTTTGGTAAAATATGACATCAATGAACTTCCTAGTCTTGCATCTAACTGCTATTTCCACCCAATTTTATTAGAATTCACTTAGATTTGTTTTTTGTAGGTTTTCACACATCCTTTTCATCTTTATTATTATTATTATTATTATTATTATATTATTATTATTATTATTATATTATTATTATGTATTACTATGGAGGCCAGGGTGAGAAGTATTATATCCATTATCCATTACATTGCAGTGCTTTAGACTACATTAGGACCCTAACCAGCACATTGAAGAAAATGTCTGTGATCTCGAGCTGCTGGTTATGCTGATTGACCAATTAAATAAATAATTAAATAAATAAAAGCATTATTATTAATTTAGAAGCAACAAGAAAAAAAAAATACTGTTGTGTTTAATTCATGCACAAAATGGATTGATTATGAAAAACGAGTCATAAGGAAAGTGGAAACCAGTAGACGTGCTGACAGGCCCTGTTTACAACGAGTGTTACACAGTGAATTCAGCAATAACTTCATTATTTATACACAGTGCTCTCTTAGTTATAGTGTACGTGTTATTTTTGATGTATTTTAACAATATATTGAGAATGTCTTTATTTTTGCACAGGGGTAATGTTAATCCAGAAAACATTTCCAGCTTCCAGGAATTGTGTACAGATCCTTGCGACATGGGGCCGTGCATTATCATGCTGAAACGTGAGGTGCTGGGGGCGGATGAAAGGCACGACAACGGGCCTCAGGATCTCGTCACGGCATCTCTGTGCCATCGATAAAATGCAATGGTGTTCGTTGTCCGTAGCTTATGCCTGCCCATAGCATAACCCCACCGCCACCATGGGGCACTCTGTTCACAACGTTGACATCAGCAAACCGCTCGCCCACACGATGCCATACATGCTGACTGCCATCTGCCCGGTACAGTTGAAACCGGGATTCATCCATGAACAGCACACTTCTCCAGCGTGCCAGTGGCATTCGAAGGTGATCATTTGCCCACTGAAGTCAGGTCAAGACCCTGGTGAGGACGACGAGCACGCAGATGAGCTTCCCTGAGATGGTTACTGACAGTTTGTGCTGAAGTTCTTCGGTTGTGCAAACCTACAGTTTGATCAGCTGTCCGAGTGGCTGGTCTTAGACGATCCCGCAGGTGAAGAAGCCGGATGTGGAGGTCCTGGGCTGGCGTGGTTACACGTGGTCTGTGTTTGTGAGGCCGGTTGGATGTACTGCCAAATTCTCTAAAACAATGCTGGAGGCGGCTTATGGTAGAGAAATGAACATTCAATTCTCTGGCAACAGCTCTGGTGGACATTCCTGCAGTCAGCATGCCAATTGCACGCTCCCTCAAAACTTGAGACATCTGTGGCATTGTGTTCTGTGACAAAGCTGCACGTTTTAGAGTGGCCTTTTTTATTGTCCCCAGCACAAGGTGCACCTGTGTAATGATCATGCTGTTTAATCAGCTTCTTGATATGCCACACCTGTCAGGTGGATGGATTATCTTGGCAAAGGAGACATGCTCACTAACAGGAAAGTAAACAAATGTGTGCACAAAATTTGAGAGAAATAAGCTTTTTGTGCATATGGAAAATTTCTGGGATCTCCGAAACATGGGACAACACTTTACATGTTGCGTTTATATTTTTGTTCAGTGTAATTTGTGAGAATCTCTCTCTCTCTCTTTCGCTTTGCCCTGTATAAATTAAACCCTTCATTTTTCCACTGTTGATATTCTGTTATTTTTGATTGTCTGAGCGAGGATGTTGCTGCAGAAGCAAAGGAGCCGCACACACGAGGGTTTGCTCATAATGTCTGCGTGTCTCAGTGAAACCAGGCCCTTCCTCTATGAAATCATTACACAGCTCAGCATGTCTATTTATTAAATGGTTACTTCATATAATCTGTTTTTTTCCCCCCAAGTATTACATTTCTTCCCATTTGATATGACATGGTATTTGTTCTGTATATTTATTTCTAGTGCAGCTTGTGCTTGGATCATTACTGTGCCGTGATTAATAGATACAAGGAGATTTCTTTACAGCAGACCCACAACACAATGATACAGCATGACTGGTGTTCTCTGATTACGAGATTTCAAATAATAATTGATAAATGAACACCAGAGTTGTCGTTGAAACATTGTGTTTTGTGCTTGTTTTTTTTTCTCACGTCTGTTTGTTTGAATCTGTCAAAGATACAATAGAAGTGACTTTTATTGGCTATTTTCAACAGTAAACACCTGCATGGTGTGCAGATTAGTTAAAGTACTGGAGGGAATATGACAGCAGGTTTGAGTAGCTCTCTGGCTGGCTCAGTTGTTAGAGTATTGGACTCTGAGTTCTAGGGTAGATGGTTCAAGTCCCATGTGAAGCAGAGTTTTTAAAAATATTGTTTAATTTACCTTTTTATCAATAAGGTTTTGGGTTTGAATCCAGTTCAAGTCACAAATGAAACGAAGCTGAGAATCGCATTTTATCCCCAGGTCCCCATCACACAGTGTAATAATGTGTTTCACCAGCACTGCAGGCAGCTGGCTGGATAGCTCTGTTGGTAGAGCAGTGGCCTGTGATTCCCAGGTTAGTGGGTTCAAACCTGTGTCAGGGGTGTGAGTCTTCTGTTCATTTTCAAACACTTCACCCATTTTGATAGACTAGGGTCAGTGGTCTAATCATACCAATTATAATATAAAGAGGCTGATATAAGGTCTTCTGTGCAATGCTAGACTGTCACAAGTAGACAGGTGGTGCAGTGGGCTTATTCCCTGGCATTCTGTGCTGTTCATCTTGGGGACCTGGTTTCAAATCCAGGTGAGTTCTTCCTTTATTTTCAAAGACTTGCTTAATATCCTTTCATGGAAGTGAGATGGACTGGGTTCAAATCCAGCAGTTCTTTGCTTGTTTCAAATGATTTGTGAATTGACCTTATATATAGTGTGAACCAGCACTTTCCTGTGGGAGCTGGTGGTGCAGGGGGCTAATCCCACAGCCTCCTCTCCCTGAAGATGGTGGTTCAAATCTAGGTCCTGGAGGTGAGTAATGCTGTTGGTTGTAAGTGTGGGTGCTGGTTGTAAGCAATGATGCTGGTTGTAACTAATGATGTTGGTTGTGTTTCCACAGATGGTGGAGGAGGAAGAGGAGGGCAGCCTGCCCAGAAGAGGAGGATGAAGAGGGGGCTTGGGCCCCCAGCCCTGGGGGGAGTGGAAGGTGGGGGTGTTAGTATTGGAGACAATTGATGCTGGGTGAAGAGAAAATTGTTTTTATTCTTCTCAGTCTCAAAAAAAATTTATTGGTGCCTTGAAAACCAGAGATTTCTGTTTCCCTCCAGGGCCAACACCCCCACCTTCCACTCCCCCCAGGGCTGGGGGCCCAAGCCCCCTCTTCATCCTCCTCTTCTGGGCAGGCTGCCCTCCTCTTCCTCCTCCACCACCACCATCTGTGGAAACACAACCAACATCATTAGTTACAACCAGCATCATTGCTTACAACCAACAGCATTACTCACCTCCAGGACCTAGATTTGAACCACCATCTTCAGGGAGAGGAGGCTGTGGGATTAGCCCCCTGCACCACCAGCTCCCACAGGAAAGGGCTGGTTCACACTATATATAAGGTCAATTCACAAATCCTTTTATGCCTTATATAGGATATTAAGCAAGTCTTTCAAAAAAAGAGAGGAAGAACTCACCTGGATTTGAACCCAGGTCCCCCAAGGGGAACAGCACAGCATGCCAGGCAATGAGCCACTGCACCACCTGCCTGCTTGTGAGAGTCTATCACTCTAACCTTGTATATGAGATTCATCCCAATGAAGAGGATAGGGATTATGAAACGCAGGGCTCTGAGGTAAATACCTTGGATATCAGGGTCAATACAAGGAGTGGTAAGACAGTGTGGTCCAGTGCTTAAAGTCCAGGGCTTCTAACCAGAAGATCCCTGGTTCATATCCCACTGACAGACTCACAATGTGACCCTGAGCAAGTCACTTCAGCTCCTTGTGTTCCATCCTGTGGATGAAATGTTAAATCAATGTCTCAGCAAGCACTTGGGCACTAGGCTGCAAAGCAGGATAAGAACCTGGATGCCTCTTCTTTGCAGAAGTGAACACTGGACTTTTCTTTTTCCAGAGGAAATGGACAATTAGCCTGGAAAGCAACCCCTCAGAGGAAGGACAGGTTGGAAAAGGCTTCAAGTTGTAGTTTAAAGTCTGAGCAAATACAAGCGACACAGTGTGTGTATTGCAGCTGCAATCATTGCCTGGTTACTGTGAATAAATATGTATAGATCCCCTTCCAAGGCTGGTGTGACAGGATGCTGCATGGTGCTGTGAAGAAGGGAAACATCCACACTGTATATATTTCAAAACGTCTGCGTTTATTTAAGAAAAAGGCTTTAAAGTGAACCAGTCACTCCTCTATCAGCATTGCTAATGGAAGCCGATACAGGGGCTGCAGACCAATAAAAACACACTCCATTACCCACAATCCTCCTGCACCAAACTGGGCTCCTTTGAAACAGAAAAGTAGAAAATGTGCTCAGAAAGGGTGTATCGTGTGGTCTATCTTACCAAACATATACAATGTTCTAATTAAAGAATAGTCAGTAAATATATAGCAGTATTGTGAAACAGGATCTGGCACTGCTCAATGCCTTGCTCAGTGGGTGAGAAGCACTGGCAGATGCACTAAGAAACAAGAGGGGCGAGGGGCGAGGGGCAGGGAAGGCAGCGGGCAGCAGCAGTATTCCTCAGTCCAGGAGGGACAGCTCCATGCACTCCACAGCCTCAGGGTGAAGCATGTGGGTCGCCAGCTGCTCCATATCATCCAGACTCAACAAGCGCAGGCTCTGCTCGTAATCCTGAGAGAGGCAGAGTGAGAGACACGGAGTCACAACTACACGCTGGTCTGCACCTGCATTTCAGAGTGTGTGTGTGTGTGTGTGTGTGTGTACTGTATCTGTGTGTCTATATATAGCAGTGTTTGGGACCGATGGAGTAGTGTGAGAGTCTGTGCTCAGAGGGGAGAGACTAAAAGTCATATTTAAAAACTTCATGCAACTCAAAGATGATAAACGATTGAAAACACTTTCTTTGTCGGTGTTACTGTTTATAGATATATGTAGAACAACATGCATGCTTTTTACCCGAGTGCTGTGCTGTGCTGTGCTGTGCAGCCTACCTGCCAGCGCCTTGCCTTTGTAGAGGAGTCCCTGTTGATTGACAGGTATGTTGAGCTTCTCAGAGACCAGACTCCAGACTGTGGAGACCTTCTCAACCTCACAGACCTGTCAAGAGACAAGAACACACAGACTCTGAGGGGATGAGCATTAAACACTGAAATTACATCGTCATCCTCACAGACAAGAACGCGCACACACACACACACTTCATCTTATCAATCAAGAGAGGCGAGAGCGAGCACCAACACTGAAACTAACTTGCCCGATCCCAACACAAACAACGGGCAGCCGTTCAGCGAGGCAGCTTCTGAGAACCAGCTCCTTTGAGAAGAGTGTGTGAGCAAGGCTAGTGCTGCTGAGACACAGAAATGGCTTCAAAGGGCTTTATGGGGAAAGCACACGGTATGAGGAGGCGCACAGAGCAAAGGGATACTGCAGCTGTCTCTCTCATTCTCACTTCCTGCACCCCTACATAAAGGTGACCCCCAAAGTGCTTTACATACAGAAAAAAACCCAATAATAAACAGGAAGAAAAGAGAACAGTTATTAAAAACAGAATCAACAGTAAAACTCAGAATAAAACTTAAACACGTTATGGAGAAGCTACATTAAAAAGGGATGTTTTTAATCAACATTTGAAGATTGCAATTGAAGGTGAATCTCTGAGGGGTAAGGAGTTCCAGAGTGTCAGGGCATTAAAACAGAAAGCAGCCTCATCCCATCCTCTTACCATTCACCCTCGGAATATACTGGAGGCCAGCATCTGCAGATCTCAGAGTGCGTTCGGGCTGATATCAATTAAATATTGTGGAGATAGTCCATTCAGTGCTTTAAAAACTAGTAATACAATTTTAAAAGCAATTCTGTAATGCACAGGAAGCCATTGCAATGATGCCAACACAGGCGTAATGTGAGCCTTTTTTTTGGTTCTAGTTAGCATTCTAGCAGCAGCATTTTGCACTAGCTGTATGCGTGATAAAGCATGACTTGTAAGTCCAGAGAATAAATCGTTACAGTAATCTAACATAGACAAAATAAAAGCATGTCTTAATTTCTTTGCATCATCCAAGGATAAGAATAACTTTTGCAATGTTTCTTAAAGGACAGAAGGACACTCTAGTAATGTATTTTATATGTGATTTAAAGGAAAGTGCAGAATCAAAAATAACTCTCAGGTTTTTCACTTCAGATTTTACATTTGATTTTAGCATGCCTAGATCAATATTTGTCGAGTCCAGCTGTTGATTAGAGCCTAAAAGTAAGACTCTGTCTCATCGGAATTTAACTGCAAGAGATTCTGAGACATCCAGCTTCTAATATCGGCTAGGCATTTGAAAAGGGCATTGATAGCTGTTGTGTCACCTGGTTTAACAGATATATAAATCTGTGTGTCACCTGCATAGCTGTGGATATGCACCCCATGTTTACGAATAATAAAGAGAATAACATGGGAGCAAGAATGGAGCCCTGCAGAACACCACGTGTAATATCAGCTAGTCCAGATGCAGATTCTCCTAAGGCAACAAAATACTGTCTGTTCATTAAACAGGATATGAACCAGTTTAGGACACGACCAGAAAGGCCCACCCATCCTCTACGACAATTAAATAAAATCTTGTGATCCACAGTATCAAAGGCAGCACTCAGATCTAAAAAGATCAGTACAGATAAACACTTCGAATCTGTACTTACACGCAGATCATTTACCACTTTGACAAGTGCAGTCTCAGTGCTATGGTTAGCGTGAAATCCTGATTGAACTTTCCCCAAAATGTTATTATTTCCAAGGAAACTACTTTTCAAGTACCTTTGCTAGAAAGGAAGGTTTGAAATAGGTCTAAAATTATTTAGAACTGAACTATCCAAATTCGATTTCTTAAGTAAAGGTTTCACTAAGGCGGTTTTTAAAGAAGGAAACCTTCATGACGACAAAGAGCGATTAACTATATCGAGGATATAGATAAAGTAAACGGGCTGCATTCACCTGGTTTAAGGAGCTCTGTCCCTCGTAGTCTTTGTAAAACAATTGCAAACACCCCCTCGCTTGGCTTCCTTCCACAAACACACCTGTTGCATGAAATGCACTCGTTTCACGCAGAGACACGCCCCCGCCGGAGCGCATTATCCTGCTGCGCGGCTGCGCGGCGCCCTCTGCTGTTTACAACTGGTAGTGAACTTTAGGGACAGAGGAGGCTTTAGCTTTCATTTCCTATCCAATGCTGCCCTCGTGTGGACATTTAGTAGAACGGCAGTCAAGTAGTTGAAATGATTGTTAAGTAATGTTGCTTCATAAAGTCGAATAAAACATGCGTTAGCATATTGAGTTACACACCGCTTGAGTTTTCCATCTATTTTAATACAACAGTCGTTGTGAATGCTGGTTATGTTTGTTTTCAATTCTGATTATTGCAATTACGTTGACCGACAGCACGAGGGATAAAAGAGTCGTTCGTCTGTACCGATTTAAGTCGAAGGAAATAAAAGTGAACAGTAACTTCTCCACTAAATGTTGGTTTCCTACAAACAGCAGTTCTATTAAATGACCACAAGATGGCAGCATGAGACCATTTCACAAGCGCAGCGGTGCCTGAAATGCGCTCCGAGTTTAGGAATGGAGGAGGAGCGGGCGCTGCGGTTCCTCCACTCCGCGTCCCGGGTGCCGTTTGTTCTGCTTTGATTTCTGTATTTTCTCATTTGATCTCTTCTAAAACTAGAAGCCATTCAAGGGGTGTCTTTTTATTTTATTATTTCTTATGTAGTAATTGGTGATTTTGTATTTGCTATAATGTTGTACTGTTCTGTCCTACGTGTTTTATTTAATTACATTTTGGTAAAATATGACATCAATGAACTTGCTAGTCTTGCATGACACATTCTAACTACTGTATTTCCACCCAGTATTTTAACATAGAATTCAAAATATATATTTCCTTGCTTTACATTTGTTTTTTGTAGGTTTTCACACATCCTTTTCATCTTTATTATTTCAGGTTTTTCCAAATGTCAGTGTAGAGATCCTCAGTGCAGAGATCCTCAGTGCAGAGATCCTCAGTGCAGAGATCCTCAGTGCAGAGATCCTCAGTGCAGAGATCCTCAGTGCAGAGATCCTCAGTGTCCTCAGAGATCCTCAGTGTAGAGATCCTCAGTGCAGAGATCCTCAGTGCAGAGATCCTCAGTGCAGAGATCCTCAGTGCAGAGATCCTCAGTGCAGAGATCCTCAGTGCAGAGATCCTCAGTGCAGAGATCCTCAGTGCAGAGATCCTCAGTGTAGAGATCCTCAGTGTAGAGATCCTCAGTGCAGAGATCCTCAGTGTAGAGAGATCCTCAGTGTAGAGATCCTCAGTGCAGAGATCCTGTGAGATCCTCAGTGAGAGATCCTCAGTGCAGAGATCCTCAGTGCAGAGATCCTCAGTGTAGAGATCCTCAGTGCAGAGATCCTCAGTGTAGAGATCCTGTGTATAGATCATCAGTGCAGAGATCCTCAGTGTAGAGATCCTCAGTGTAGAGATCCTCAGTGCAGAGATCCTCAGTGACACCACAATAGACTGTTCACAGCCAGTGCCTCAGCACCAGTACCTACAGTGTAAACAGAAGTCACATGGCAAACTGCAAACAATGACAGACGTATTGTGTGTGATGCAGTAACGAGAGGGTCAGGCTCTATTAACAGTTAACGTGATCAAAGATTCATAATGTTTAAACTCTAACAAATGTACTTTAGTGCATTCATTACAGAGTTCCAGTGCTAAACAAGAATGATTTTATAGAAGAAATATTTATTGCTCTATTTCTTTATTTCATTGGGCAGGGGGAGCTGTCAAGAGAGCTCCAGCTGGCGGCTCTTGACAGGGCTCAGGGTACGGTTGAAGGTGTCAGTTTCGGGGACGTGTTTCTCTGGTGGGACGATCAGTTTACCAGCACACTGCAATCAAACACATCAATCAATACCAGCACACTGCAATCAAACACACCAATCAATACCAGCACACTGCAATCAAACACACCAATCAATACCAGCACACTGCAATCAAACACACCAATCAATACCAGCACACTGCAATCAAACACATCAATCAATACCAGCACACTGCAATCAAACACACCAATCAATACCAGCACACTGCAATCAAACACATCAATCAATACCAGCACACTGTCCCTCTGCAATCAAACACATCAATCAATACCAGCACACTGCAATCAAACACATCAATCAATACCAGCACACTGTGCACTGCAATGAAGCACATCACTGTGTAGACAGACAGGGGGCAGCGACTCACCATGGAGGCACATGGGAGGGGCTCAGTTTCAGAGACAAATCTGCAGAATTCACGTTGAGTGACAGGCAGCTTTGATCCACATCCAAAGCCTCATTCTTCTGCCGCAGGTCAAAGGTCAGCTGCTACCAGACCTCCTGCAGTAAACTGAGCAAAGAAAACAGTTAGCTCAGCCCCCATCAGCACAGCCTGCACTGTGAGTAACACGCGCTCCCTTCACATCAGCACAGCCTGCACTGTGAGTAACACGCGCTCCCTTCACATCAGCACAGCCTGCACTGTGAGAAACACGCGCTCCCTTCACATCAGCACAGCCTGCACTGTGAGTAACACGCGCTCCCTTCACATCAGCACAGCCTGCACTGTGAGTAACACGCGCTCCCTTCACATCAGCACAGCCTGCACTGTGAGTAACACGCGCTCCCTTCACATCAGCACAGCCTGCACTGTGAGTAACACGCGCTCCCTTCACATCAGCACAGCCTGCACTGTGAGTAACACGCGCTCCCTTCACATCAGCACAGCCTGCACTGTGAGTAACACGCGCTCCCTTCACATCAGCACAGCCTGCACTGTGAGTAACACGCGCTCCCTTCACATCAGCACAGCCTGCACTGTGAGTAACACGATCTCGCTTCACAATTCCGACCCGGGATTCCTGAGGAATGGATTTCAGGGTTAGGGTCAGGCTCAGGGGTCAGGGGTCAGGCCTCACCAGAGCTGTTCAATGGCCTGGCTCACTTTCTGCTGCAGCACCTTCCGGGCCCTGTCAATCACCTCCACCTCTTTGTGTAGCTCCGCCTCCACAGGGTCTCTCACCAGGTCGTTACCACGGCGACCCTCGCGCAGCGTCAGACACTCGATCGCCACATCCAGAGGAAGTGATGTCGCTGCCAGAGCCTTTTCCGTGCTCTCTTTCACCTGTGCAACACAGAGGAGCGCATGGTCACAGCAATAGAAAGCAGGACAAACCCTCTGCTTGATCAGGGGCCCAAGTGCAGGAAGCTGAAATTAATGCTGAGCAGACTTACTATACTCAGAGCCTTGATTTCTGTGTCCATGTCACCCAGACACTTTAGCAAACTGTCCTTCCACTTGGTCACCTCGTCAATCCTGTCAGACAGACGTGTGCAGGTGTCCTGCTCGTCCCATTTACTCTGAGAAACAGAGGAGAGAGAGAGACAGAGACAGAGACAGAGAGAGAGTGAGTGTCTCTATAAAGTGTACTGCTCTGAGTGTATGGGACAGTCCTGTGTCTGGGGGCATTAACAAGGCACAGGGCTGGTAATAACGGAGCTGCACCTTGTTGCTGGTCTCATAGCGCAGTCCGCGTGCCTCCTGGCGGGTACAGTGTGAGCCCCAGCGCTGCCTCTCTGCGTTGCTGGAGATCAGGTGGCTGTTGGTGTGCCAATCCAACATTGTCAACCTCTGCCCTGGCTTGACTCTCAAAGATGACATCTTCACTCATCTGAAGAAAACAGAGAGAAGGGCTTCTAACTGGAACACTGTGGATGAGTCGTGTCCATGGAAACAAACACTGTGGGGCTTTCAAACAAAGCGCTGTGAGCGGCTGTAGTTTAATACCAGGACTGCTGCCTCATGAGGTTATATTACCAGGCTTCTCCTGTTCACTGGACTGCTTTGCACACTGCAGCAAACCTTTCAACAACATACATATACATACATACATACATATACAGATAGATAGACAGGTAGATAGATAGATAGACACACACACACACACACACACACATTGGTAATGCTCTTCTTGAAATAGGTTTTGCTTCCTCGGTTTTCACATACTGTTCCATGGTAAATGCTGTCTAGCTCCTACCTCTGCTCTCTCTCTCTACTGGTCCTGCAGAGTGACGCTGAAAGGAGGGTGACTGTATCTTTTAGCCTAAACTATATTCGCAGAGAGATGACAGAGCCTGCTGTCTGGTGCAATGCACACAGTGATAAATGCACATTCCAAAGAATGCACAGGAGCAAACATTCAATAAGGAATTGCTGTTTTCCAGTAGAACATGATTACTGCCAGGTCACTGCAGCCTGATTAAACTGTGCGCGCCTGAAGTTAATTGCGCAGACTTTTCCCAGTGAAGACTCGTTAAGAATCTCCAACAGTTGAACGTATCAGCTTGCCTGACAGCAGAAACAACTGCTTATTGTTTCCAGATCGCTACTGTAGTGCTTACAGGACTCGCTGTGCACCCCAAACAATGCTGCCTGTCTCAAAGCTGTCTCCTTGCTATTTAACAAGCTAGGACTGATTTCATGATGCGCTTTTTCAGATGAGTGTGTAGAATTTGAACAGCACCCCCCACCCGACACGCGCTTTATTCTGTGACTTACCCAACGTTCTTATCGCTTCCGATCTTCTGCTCAGTGTTCTAATCGCCGCGCTTCCCCAGTGTAGTCCATAAAATGACGAGCATGCGCAGTGAGGCGTCCTGATAAATATAGTCTTTAACGCTACAGAATGTAGTCCATAAAATGACGAGCATGCGCAGTGAGACGTCCTGATAAATGTAGTCTTTAGCGCTACAGAATGTAGTCCATAAAATGACGAGCATGCGCAGTGAGGCGTCCTGATAAATATAGTCTTTAACGCTACGGAATGTAGTCCATAAAATGACGAGCATGCGCAGTGAGGCGTCCTGATAAATGCAGTCTTTAGCTCTAGAGAATGTAGTTCATAAAATGACGAGCATGCACAGTGAGGCGTCCTGATAAATATAGTCTTTAACACTACAGAATGTAGTCCATAAAATGACGAGCATGCACAGTGAGGCGTCCTGATAAATATAGTCTTTAACGCTACGGAATGTAGTCCAAAAACTACGAGCAAGCGTCAGTACAGTTTCCTATGTATGAAGGCAATATCAGAATTTATTTGATCCCAGTCACACTTGGGAAACTGGCTCCTTTGCGGCTCTGAAACGGACCCGACTCCCCATTGTAATCTATGGAGGATTTGAGCCAAGATGGCGTACATAGGGTACAGTTTCCTGCATATTAAGTCAATATCAGAATTTAATTGATCCCAGTCACACTTGGTAAATTGGCTCTGTTGCGGCTGCGAAACGGACGCGGCTCCCCATTGTAATCTATGGAGAGTTTGAGCCAAGATGGCAGACAAGGGTTTCAGTTTCCTATGTTCGAAGTCAATATCAGAATTTAATTGATCCCATCCACACTTGGGAAACTGGATCCATAGCGGCTCTGATACGGACCCAGCTCCCCATTGTAATCTAACGAGGGTTTTAGCCAAGATGGCAGACATGGGATACAATTTTCTATGTATGATGTCAATATCAGAATTTAATTGATCCCAGTCACACTTGGGAAACTGGCTCCATTGCGGCTCCAAAATGGACCCGGCTCCCCATTGTAATCTGCGGAAGGTTTGAGCCAAGATGGCGAACATGGGTTACAGTTTCCTATGTATGAAGTACATATCAGAATTTAACTGATGCCAGTCACACTTGATAAATTGGCTCTATTGCGGCTCCGAAACGGACGCGGCTCCCCATTGTAATCTATGGAGAGTTTGAGCCAAGATGGCAGACATTGGGTACAGTTTCCTATGTATGAAGTCAATATCAGAATTGAATTGATCCCAGTCACACTTGGGAAACTGGCTCCATTGCGGCTCTGAAACGGATCCAGCTCCCCATTGTAATCTAACGAGGGTTTTAGCCAAGATGGCAGACATGGAATACAGTTTTCTATGTATGATGTCAATATCAGAATTTAATTGATCCCATCCACACTTGGGAAACTGGATCCATTGCGGCTCTGATACGAATCCAGCTCCTCATTGTAATCTAACGAGGGTTTTAGCCAAGATGGCAGACATGGGATACAGTTTTCTATGTATGATGTCAATATCAGAATTTAATTGATCCCAGTCACACTTGGGAAACTGGCTCCATTGCGGCTCGGAAACGGACCCGGCTCCCCTTTGTTATCTAGGGAGTGTTTGAGCCAAGATGGCGGACATGGGGTACAGTTTCCTATGTATTAAGTCAATATCAGAATTATATTGATCCCAGGCACACTTGGTAAACTGGCTCCATTGCGGCTTTGAAACGGACCCGGCTCCCCATTGTAATCTATGGAGGACTTGAGCCAAGATGTCGGACATGGGGTTCCGTTTCCTATGTCTGAAGTCAATATCAGAATTTAATTGATCGCAGTCAGACTTGGGAAACTGGCTCCATTGTGGCTCTTACACGGATCCGGCTCCCCATTGTAATCTAAGGAGGGTTTGAGCCAAGATGGCGGACATGGGGTACAGTTTCCAATGTATGAAGTCAATATCAGAATTATATTGATCCCAGTCACACTTGGGAAACTGGCTCCATTGCAGTTCCGAAACGGACCCGGCTCTCCATTAAAAACATCCTTGTTTGTCTCCACCTTAGTCCATTTCTCTAAGGGAGCCCTCAGTCCCATCGCAGGCTACAGTCACGTCATCCTAGTGAGTTCCTAGTTGGAGGATTCAAGACACTGCAATAATAACAACAAGTAAAGCATTGTAATTGCATTGACCCAGTTCCTTTGTTTTCCTGGGGAGTGCTAGCCTGGAGTTCTGTGGAACACCGCCATTAATAGAGGCAATATTTCTCGGTATGGAAAACCTCCCAGAATCAAATAAAAGCGTCAGTAATATACACTGGTTTTGCAGGGATTTTATGTTCTGGATAAGGTTCTTTGGTGACAGAGGGAACTGACATTCTGTTCAATTTTTGTTACTATTCAAGCAGAGACAGACATTGCCACATCAGCTAGTATCCAGGCCTTAGCATAACTGGTGCAGCCTCCCACTGCAGTCCTTCTAGAGAGAGCAGGAGATCCTACAGCCACGTCCTTCACTTTCAGTTTACTTCTTTGATGACCTCCCTCTCTGTGTGATTTATATGTACATTGTTCCTGTACAAATCAAGAACTGCTCCAAACGTTAGCTAATCATATTTAGCTATGACATTGATTTTATCATTGCGGTAATGACGATGGTGAAGACATTTTTCACATCCCTGTGTCTCGCACCGACAACGGACAAGAAAGTTCTTCACATTGAAGTCGACGAAATTAAAAGGAACTGCAATTCGATGTTATGTGTTTTTTTTAGGCCCAGCCAAAAAGAGAACTTTATTTTTGTTCTTCAGAAACCTTGTGTTTTGTGTGCATTGTCTGTTTACAAATAAAATGTAAGGAATTCCCCAGAACAGTGAGGCTGGCTCCAGCGGTCCCTCCTTTAGAGATAATGACAGCAGTGAGAGAACTGCTTTCCCACACGACACATGTATCCGGGGTGTTTCATATCAGATTAAATCATTTGTAAACATGTTCAGGGATTAACAAATGTGGCACCGAAACAGTTCATTTCTAAAGATCACCACTTGTAATTCAGTTTATTGACACGATCACAGAATACAATATACCAGTTGTGTTAGCTGAGCAGTTAATGTATTTTGCTGTTGCTGAGATATGAGGTTTTCCATGGTTGTACAGAGAGATTCTCTGAAGACACCCTCATGCTTGGTTAATGGTTTGGTTTTCATAACTATGACACATAAAGCAGAGCCTTTTAAAATGATGCTCTGTAGACCTGCATCATCTTCTTCTATCATTAACAGAGCTGGTAGTAAAGCCTGCTGTCACTCACACTACACATTTATAAAGATTAACTTCTGTTTAGGGAACACAGGGTTTAAACTGTAAAGTACCTAAAAAAACAGCTAAACCAATCCTCTGACACCCTACTACACATCTATTAGAATATTATTACTAAGTGCGCTTTGTTTTCAGTGTATGCTAGCTTTCTAGTTTAGGGAAAAACGATGAAAGAGTCTGATAGATATTGAGACTAGACTGCTGCTGGCTGGCTGGCTGAGTTCCTCACACAATGTTTAAACAAAGCTTAATAAATATGGTCCATTACTCGTGACACATTCACATTGAGACAGAAACTTCCCTCATGAACAGCTCTGCCTATCACAACCTGGAATGTGGGAAAAAGAAACAAAGGTCTATATGCAAAACCAGGTCACTGTATAGTCTTTAAGACACAAGACACAGTAGTCCTTGATGTGCCTGTTTCAGACATTAATGGACCAAGCAGTCTGGCACAGACTATCATGCACCTAATAAAGCCACTCCCGTCTTCCTGCGATGTGGCTGAACCGTGTGCTTTCTCTGTATTCAGTGCAGCACCACAACTTCTCTATAGACTTAAGCCCTATTTAAGTATTTAAGCCCTCCAGCCCACAAGAAACCCTTCCTACATGCAGTGCAAGGAAACCATCTCTCTCCTGCGTGAATATGCTGGTGGATTATCAATGTTTCTGACTGAATGAAACTCTTCCTCACTCATTTTAGCAATACAATTTCCCTCTTGTGCAAATCCGCTGGTGTCTTTACAGGTCTGTTGACCAAAAGAAAATCCTTCATGGATTCAGTCCAACGATATGGGCCTGTAGTGAGAGAGGCATCCACACCAACATGATTGCAGGTAGAGGAACACAGTGCACTCGCCCTCCCTCACACTCCACTCAATTAGGCAGGGTGAAGAGGCACCTCCCCTTCAAGTCTGTGGTGTTCAGGGCTGGGGCTCTTAGCCCATGTAATCCCCCTCTCACTGCTTGCTAATATGTTGGTATCCCAAAATATATAATCATACTCTCTTTGAAAACAGGCACACCCCAAATGCAGTGGTGTACAAACTGCTATACATGTGCTACTAACAGCTGGGTGAGATTTGTATTCTTCCTTTAACCTGGAAAAATGTTGGTTTTGCATCTGATAACGCATGAGACAGACAGTAGTTGTCAGTACCACACAGTAGGCTATGTACTCAAACATAATTCACATATATGGCCAAAGGCTTTGCATCACCTAGTAGAATATTCATAATTCAACTAACTACAATAGTAGTACAGTATTTCATGTTAGATTTTGAAATATCACATTTTTCAATTTTTGGTTAACTACAAAGCGATATACAATTTCAATATGTCAGCAACATTATTAATTCTATAGGGAGTGATGCAAAACTTGTAATGCGCCTGTTAAATGATACTCTCTGTATTGGTAGTAAATCGATAACATTTTAACAAAATCGGTAACCTATGTGTGAAGAGCCGATGATTATATACTTCTGATTTTCAATACAAACTCCACAGTCCTGAACAGACAGTCCAACACTTCTTCCAGACAGCAGTATTAGGTGGCCCTGATTCACATTCAACATTTGTCAAACTATCCAGCGCATCTAGTTCACCCTCATTCAGTTCCAGTAAACAGGTCACAATCTCTCTCTCATGTGAATTTGTAGGTGTTTTTTAAGGTGCTGTAGCTGTTTGAAACTCTTCCCACATGCAGTGCAACCGTATGGTTTCTCTCCGGTGTGAATTCGCAGGTGTAATGTCAGCGTTCCAAGCTGAGTGAAACTCTTCCCACACTCAGTGCAGCGATACGGCTTCTCTCCTGTGTGAATTCGCTGGTGTCTTTTCAGGTCTCCTGAAGTACTGAAACTCATTCCACATGCATTACAATGATACGGCTTCTCTCCGGTGTGAATTCGGTGGTGTCTTTTCAGCTCTGTCGACGTACTGAAACGCTTCCCACAATCAGGGCAGCGATACGGTTTTTGTCCAGTTTGAATCTGCTGCCGTCTTTCAAAGCGGTCAGAACCCCCCTCTTCAACGGGGTCAGATTCAAGTTCAAGGACCTCATCTTTAATGATGACCGACTCGATTCCAGGGATCTCTTCATTAATGCAGACAGGATCCAGTTCAGGGATCTCCTCTTTAATGTGGACAGGATCTAGTCCAGCTTCCTCCTCCTTCCCTTCAATAGATGTCAGCTCTGTAGCCTGCTTTGGACTCCTGCACCATTCCTGGTCAAAGAGCTCCTCTTGAATGGGAGCTGATTCTGCCTTCGACCCTTCCTCAGCGTGAGGGAGAGCATCTCTCTCTGCAGGACCTGTGTCAAAGAAAAAAATAAAAAATTCACATGAACAACCTCTATTGCCACGGTGTTCATATACTAAACCTCACAACTCTCTACTATACTGGACTATATGGCACCCAACTGCACCAGTACTGGCATCACCTTGTACTTGCACTGTACTTTGTAACTGCTTGCCTGCAGTGTGATTTTGTAACGTGACATTTTTTAAAAACTGTAAGTCACCCTGGATAAGGGAGTCTGCTAAGAAATTAATAAATGATACTGTACAAGCTGTTTATTTGCTTACATGTTGAAACGTACAGAGGAAACACAATCAAATCAATCACAATTCAAGTAGAATTAAATGTGTAAAACTCACTTTTAGCTTTGGGCGGGACACATATATCTTGCTACATCAAAACTCTTAATTAAATGACCAGATTTTTCAGAAAGTTGTTTGTATTATCGCAGGGCTAGACTGCAGAAAACAGGAAGACAATGCAAGCATTTAAAAACATTTCATTTATTTAAAACTAAAATATTCAAACACAAGCCAGCCGTGTATGAACCCATCGTTCTTTAAAAACAGGGCAACAGTTTTGAGAAATAACCAGTATTTCACTAAAGAATATTACAGTAAGAGCATGTGCAATCTGCAGTTTTTTTTTCTGTTCGCTGCAAACTTTGAAGAGTACTGTTTTGCTTCTGAAGACACGTTTTTAATTCTTATTTAAAGGCATCGTCAATAAACAGAAATTATCAAAAGCTGGCCCTGAAAGTTCGGATTTGGTTATTCGGTTTTCAGTCAATTTTCTTTGATAACAGAATCGTTTTGCTCTTTTCTGCTCTTTAATTCTGAACGTGTTCGTGTCTTCATTGCCTTACAGTTTAGAGAATATTAACCCATCTAAAAAAAGTGACACAAGTCCAGTCAACACCACTAACCTACAGTACATGTATACAAGTGTAGAAATATTATTTCAAAACATGTGATTATGAAGAGATGGTTTAATCATGTGTTTTTTTTTTTGTTTTGTTTTGCCTCATATTATAACAAAAACATTACATAGTTACTGGATTTCAATTTCTCTCTTTCATAGATAGATGCTCCGTAATTTAGAAAGTTATTTTTCTATTGAAACTGACGTGAATCTACCTTCCACTGTTCTCCATGCCGCTCCGCTTGCGTGACCCATCTGTTCACAGTCACCACCTTGAACAAGCAGTTCTGGACAGATTATAACCCGGGAGTTTTTCGGTGCGGTGTGGACTGCAGGCACCGGGTCCCGGACTGGCTGGACCGGTGCAGTGGAGCAAACCCGTGCAGGGGGGGCTGGCAGGCCGTGAGCAATAATACTGTCGCTGCCGGAGTTTTGTGTTTTAGTGTTTGTGAGAGGGTGTGCAAAGATCTGATCGGCGGCGTTCATGCATTCTCCTTCCCGTATTGCTTTCAACTCGCTCTCCGCTATCTCCAAGCGCAATCGCACGCTTTCAAATTCATGGTCTCTCTCGTCCAGTCTGAGGTGGAAAACCGCGCACTTGCTGTCCACGAACTTTGCTAAGGCAGACATGACGCTCAGCACAGCCGCTTTCACCGCGGGCTCGATAGCGGAGGCGAGCTCCTCTTGCAGGAGAGACGCGGAGGAGCTGCAGATGTCCATCTCTTTCGTTTCACAGACTGCTTGCATCGTCGGCGCTCTAATAAAAACGCCAACTGGTTTGATGTGGGGGGGTAGCTGGTCGTCCTGTCTTGTGTAACAGGGGGAGCTCTTTGTAGAACTGTATTTACAAAAGTGTCTGTAAACAAGGACCGCTTTTAATAACACTTCGCAACGTCCATGAACACAAGCGCCGAATCCACAGCTCCAGCGTCACTTCCGTGTTGTGTGGGATCAAAACAACATGTTCTTGCGACAATGGGTTCCGATTTATACATACATACATGCATGCATACATGTATGCATACATACATGCACACACACACACGAGGTCGTGACTCGTGTGTCCGCCGCTTGACGTGCAAATTAAGTAATGAGAAATTTGGTAATGTTGTGTTTTTGTGTGTTAAGTGTACCGTACCTGCGGTTTATGTCCATTTGCTTCAAAATCGTCACAAATTCCGGCATAAACTTTCTAAAATGTGACGCACGACTCCAGATCTCCCTGAACGCTTCTATCTGCTCACATAAAAAAAGAAAAGCAGACGCTGCACTTCCTCAGCGTCCCAAGGATGTACTTTTCTCTCATCACCCATGTTTGTAGTTTTTCTTTCTGGAGTGTACTGACTGACATAACGTAATGACCCCTGGCTCGGCTCGGCTCGGCTCGCTGTCTCTCGTGGTTTCGTTCTCGCTGCATTTGACAGATAGCCAGTGGAAAATGACCCATACCCGTACGGTACCGAGCCCTCACGGGTCGGGTGTGCCAGTACAGAATGGGTATCATATTGCAGGACTGCGTGTGGCAGTCAAAGACATTATTATTGCTATTTTACTGTTATTTTTATGTTGCATTTTACAGAATATAATGACAGAAAGATACAAAGACAGCCTGTACAAACACAGGAAAGAAAATAAACAAAATATCCATAGCAGTACGTTAATTGGCATATATCCAGTATATAGCACCTTATGAATGAACTAAACAATGATAATAAAAAGAGGAAACAAATATATAAAAAATATGTTGAACAGAAATAAGTACAGAAATGTAAAAATTGGGAGATTGAGTGTAACTATCCTCTACAATAACGCTATAATATATTATCAAAGACATCATAAAGGTTAGGGTTAGGGTAAACAGTGGTCTCTTTAATCATATTGGCAATACTATTACACTCATATTAATATTGTACAATATTATAGTTATTGAAAATGCTGTTATAATACAAATACCAGAAATGTTTGTGATGTTTTTTCAGACTATTTTGGATTTGCAATGTCCACATTTATTTTTATTTGTCTGTGGCCGGATTCATGTTCCCTAAACTAAAATTCATTACAAAAAAAAAAAAAATCAAAATAATAATACAAATCATAATTTACATTTGTCTTTTCAGTTTCACACATTGAGGTGTGTACCGCAGACCATGCGAAGGACAAAGTCAGATCAGTCAGAAAAGGAGCCTCACAATGTATTTGTAACTTGTCAACACAGATTTATTTCACAAATAACAACAATATGGTTATGTACAGATTACATGCACGTGCATATCATACAGATGTTTGAAGAAATCAAAGTATGTTCCAAACAAAACAGAACCGTTACCCCATGTCACACATACACACACGTTCACTAGAATACCACAACCAGGACACCCCTGCACCTCTGAGACAGCTGTAAGGTTTCTTGCCTGTGTGAGTTCTCTGGTGTAAGGTCAGCGTTCCTGAATGACTGAATCTCTTCCCACATTCAAAACAATGATATGGTTTCTCTCCTCTGTGAATGCGCTCATGTCTTTTCAGCTCAGCTGAATGTATGAAATTCTTCCCATATTGAGTGGAGGGGTACACATTTTGTCCAAATGGAATTCTTTGGCATCTTTTAAAGTGGTCAGAAGCCCCCTCTTCAACGGAGTTGCATTCCAGTTCAAGAACCTCCTCTTTGATGTGTACAAGTTCAAGTCCAGGGTTCAGTTCCATACTGTCAATAGATGTCAGCTCTGTAGCCTGCTTTGGACTCCTGCACCATTCCTGGTCAAAGAGCTCATCTTGAATGGGAGCTGATTCTGCCTTTGACCCTCCCTCGGCAGGAGGGAGAGCATCTCTTTCTGCAGGACCTGTGTCAAAGACAAGAGTGAAAGACTAAAATCTACAATCACACATTAGGTAACCTGACAGTACATTGTGAAATGGTTGAATTTGGCCACCATAGCGATGTTCCCTGTAATTTGAATTGTATTTATTAGTCCCACCACAAAATACAGAAGTGCAGTGAATTGTGGACATTGCAGTGCATCAACTAACTGTAGTTACGCTGTGGTCCATTTCCTCATATTGACTGCATGCAAGCAGCGCAGAGTCCTACCATTTGGTAACTGGTATGTAATTATTTGCAGCAGGAAAAGGAACTGGGATTTTACTGCCTTGTTCTCCTCACTAAGACGCTTAAAAATACAACATATTGTGGTATTTTTTTTTTTTTAACTCATCATCATTATTTGTATCTAGCGCCGTTCATAGTGGACCACCGCAGATTGTTTTATGATACGAGACTAGGGTGTGTGAGCTATGCATCGATGCAAAATCACTTACCCCAAAGACGCAGCACCAGAAGACTCAGCGTCATCTGAGTCAGTGGCTCAGCTGAACCGGGTACCTCCTGCTTACAAGCCCGTGTCTTTAACCACTGGACCACACAGCCTCCTATAGTAGAATAGATAATGGTCTCCTCTTTACAAATATGCAAATGAGTTTAACGAGCAATTCATCTCAAGTTCATATATATTTTCAATTCCCGTTTCGGTAGATGGCGCCATTCTTTTTCTTTTTCTTTTTAAGATAAAAAAAGTACGAAGCAGAAGTGACGAGATGCTTGGTGCAGGTTGTCGCTGGATGAGGAAGGAAACGGCGCAGGGGGAGACTGTGCTGAATTCGTTCAGGTGCTGTTCTCCTCGCTGAGACATAGATGCTTTTCTTCGTGAAAGTTGCGGATGCTACTGTAAAGATTACAGGGAGGTGTAGGCGGTGCTTTTGCAAAAGTAGCTCGCCCGTTGAAACCCGGCTGAAATTAAAAACAGAGGAGGAATTAGACGCGCCTGTGAAACGAAAGAGATGGACATCTGCAGCTCCTCCGCGTCTCTCCTGCAAGAGGAGCTCGCCTCCGCTATCGAGCCCGCGGTGAAAGCGGCTGTGCTGAGCGTCATGTCTGCCTTAGCAAAGTTCGTGGACAGCAAGTGCGCGGTTTTCCACCTCAGACTGGACGAGAGAGACCATGAATTTGAAAGCGTGAGATTGCGCTTGGAGATAGCGGAGAGTGAGTTGAAAGCAATAAGGGAACGGGAATGCATGAACACCGCCGAGAACACAACGCAGGCTTTCAGGAACACCAGTGAAAAAAAGCACGTTAATATCATGCCACTACCGCGAAGGCAGAAGGAAGGGCACCGTGTGAAACGCCTTTCATTTTTCACTGAGGGTGAATCTGTAAACCACACAGTCCGCCACAGTATAATTGCACACGGGCTGCCAGCCACTGCACCGGCTCAGCCAGTCCGGGACCCGGTGCCTGCAGTCCGCACCGCACCGAAAAGCTCCCGGGTTTTAATCCAGGAGGATGGAAGCTATTCCGAGCAGGACCCGCTGAGCACAAGCACAGCGGGACGGACAAGAGCACGGAAAGGTAGATCTGAAGTTGAATTTGCGACATGGTTTCAGGGAAAATTATTCATCTAAAAACATACAGTTTAATTTTAAGTAATCGTTTTAAATTTAAGACAGAATCAAAACGGTCGCGCTCTTCATTTTTATTAAGAATAAATACATACGTAAATAATGGTGGTGTAAAGAATGTGTAAGGATGTAATTGAGAAAGGGTCTTGCAGCCTGTACAGCCTTTCGGTACCAGCATGCCAAAGCAGACGTTGTTTCGGTGTAATGAACAGATGAGGGGCTGGGAGGATGATAGAAGCAGGCAACCTTCAATTCTTCATTTCCATCGACTGGGACTGTGTCAGTTAACATACCTACATGACCTACATAAACCTTACCATCGTACAGCTGTGCATGATAACCCTTACCATCGTACAGCTGTGCACGATAACCCTTACCGATAACCCTTACCATCGATAACCCTTACGTACCGTCATGATACAGCTGTGCACGATAACCCTTACCCTCGTACAGCTGTGCACGATAACCCTTACCCTCGTACAGCTGTGCACGATAACCCTTACCGTCGTACAGCTGTGCACGATAACCCTTACCATCGTACAGCTGTGCACGATAACCCTTACCCTCGTACAGCTGTGCACGATAACCCTTACCCTCGTACAGCTGTGCACGATAACCCTTACCATCGTACAGCTGTGCAATAACCCTTACCATCGTACAGCTGTGCACGATAACCCTTACCCTCGTACAGCTGTGCACGATAACCCTTACCCTCGTACAGCTGTGCACGATAACCCTTACCCTCGTACAGCTGTGCACGATAACCCTTATCAGCCTTCACTTCTTCATTTCCATTGACTGAGACTGTGTTGTATGACATCATGTATTGCATACAGTGCTTGTATTTTTCTAATAGTAGTGAAGCCAAGGATTTAAATGTCTAAAACGGTCAATACACCCACAATTACGACTTAATTAATACGTCTCTACAAATACTTAGTTTAAATAATAAATATAATTCAATTTTAGAAGGTAATTCCTGTTCTTTAAATCCAATCCAATATTATTTATTTAATATTATTGTTGTTGTTGTGGTTAATTATTATTATTATTATTATTATTATTATTATTATTATTATTATTATTATATAATATAAGACAGGTCTATCATTTTGTTTGGGCCTTTGCTGTTGGAGCCCATTTCAATTATCCTAACATTGTACTGTCAGGTTACCTAACGTGCAATCTAGTGTGATTGTAGACTTCACAGTGTTTCTGTCTTGTTTTTGACACAGGTCCTGCAGAGAGAGATGCTCTTCTTCACGCTGAGGAAGGGTCGAAGGCAGAATCAGCTCCCATTCAAGAGGAGCTCTTTGACCAGGAATGGTGCAGGAGTCCAAAGCAGGGTACAGAACTGACATCTATTGAAGGGGAGGAGGAGGAAGCTGGACTAGATCCTGTCCATATTAAAGAGGAGGACCCTAGAATCGAGTCGGTCATCATTAAACAGGAGGTTCTTGAACTTGAATCTGACCCCATTGAAGAGGGGGGTTCTGACCACTTCTGTAGACCCCAACAGATTCACGCTGGACAGAAACTGCATTGCTGTACAGAATGTGGAAAACAATTCAGTACATCATCAGATCTGAAAAGACACAGACGAATTCACACAGGAGAAAGACCGTACTGCTGCATTGATTGTGGGAAGAGTTTCAAAACCTCTGCAGATCTGAAGAGACACCGTCGCATTCACACAGGAGAGAAGCCATATTCCTGTAAGTGTGGGAAGAGTTTCAAACAGTTACAACATCTTAAAACACACCAGGAAATCCACACCAGACAGAAGCCATATTGCTGCAGTGTATGTGGGAAGTGTTTTAGTCAGTCAGGGACACTGACATTACACCAGCGAATTCACACAGGACAAAATCTGTACCACTGCATTGAGTGTGGGAAGAGATTCATCACATCAGCACAGCTGAAAACACACCGTCGCATTCACACAGGAGAGAAGCCATACTCCTGTACGCAGTGTGAGAAGAGTTTCAAACAGCTGCCACACCTAAAAGCCCACCAGCAAATTCACACAGGAGAAAAACCTTACCATTGTACTGACTGTGGAAAGACTTTCATTATGTCAACGGACCTTAAAAGACACCAGCGGATTCACAGCGGAGAGAAGCCGTATAGCTGCGATTACTGTGGGAAGAGTTTCACCCGCTCAGGAACACTGACGGTGCACCAGCGAATCCACACAGGAGAGAAACCGTATCACTGCACCGCATGTGGAAAGAGTTTTACTTTCCATTCCCAAATGAGGAAACATAGCTGTTTGCAGCATGGGTAGAGCATGCCGTGGGTTTGTAAGGTATTCCGTGGCAGACTTTAGAGCATCACTGGCTGTTACTGAAACTGACACACAAGCGACTGCATCTCCTTACAAGATGTATCTTTGGACCGGATTTTGATTTGGACTGTGCTGGACCTTTGCTAATGACAATGTAACATTTTTGCAATTTAAACTGAGACCTAGTTGGCTGTAAAAGTTGCATCTTGGGAAGCGATTGCCTGATTTGGGATAAACCGTGCCTGGGTATTTTCTGCGATGCACAGAGCAAATGATAGAACTAACAAACAGTGCATTAAAACTTTCCATAAAGTTTTGAAAAATGTACAAATTACTGCAACCGTGAACATTGCAGGTTCAAACCCTGCTTTAGTCAACCAGCTCAAATTAAATAATAATAATAATAATAATAATAATAATAACTAATAATAATAATAAGATTTTAGGCAACATTTTTTTTCTACACATGTATCCTACAGGATGTTGGCATTATTGTAAGTTTTTTTTTTTTTTTTTAATAAACATAAACTAGTGACTTTTCATATAAAATGCAGAGTGTTTCCTGTGAGAAGTGGAGGAAGACGGGCGTGATGTCACTACAGCATTTCAGTTGCAACCTCTGTACTCCCTGTACAGGACCGAGCTTCATGGACAGTCAGGGTGCTGGCCACCGCTACCCTAGCAGTGTCAGCACCATTCACACATTTCACTTTGCACAGCTGTAAGCGCTCTACCATCACAGAGCAATATTCTAACATCTGAGGGTGTTTCTGGCCAGGTTCAAATCACTTTTCTCATATAAAGAAATGACAAAGTTAGATTAAAGATATCTCCAGGAAGCTCTGGTTAGGATGGCTTTCAGAATGAGGCTATGTTATTTCATCACATGATGTTAGATAGATCTAGATTATGTTCATGTAGCTTTGGGCAACATTGTGCATTAAAACCTGTTTCTGGTGTTGTGGATGTGGATTTCATAATTTGTTTTTGATATTCTGCTCAGGGTAAGTCAGCACATTGGAGATGCTCAGGAAGGTGTATTTGGGACGCGTTGATGGAGGGGCAGCCAAACCTGGTCCTGGAGAGCCACACCCCAGCAGGTTTTATAGTTGACCCTTAAATCATCCATCTTTGAAGAATGCAAGTGCATGTGTTCAGTTAAATCAGGGCCACTCTGGCCCAGGAGAGCTGCAGGGCGTTCAAGTTTTTGTTCCAAATTATCTCTAAATGACTTAATTGAAAAAATTACTACTTACATGGAAAACGTTACTGCTTAACTAGTCAAAATGAAACTGTTGCAAGTCTTTAGACATTGGTGATTAAGGGATCGTTGCTCTACAGGACCAGGGTTGACCTCGTCTATGTTAACGGATTCCTTTTCCTGTACTGCGGGGCTTCTCAAACTCAGTCCTGGGGAGCCCCTGTGGCTGCTGGTTTTCATTCCAACCGAGCGCTCAATCACTGAACTAGACCCTTAATAGAAATGATAATTTGCTTAATTAGACCTTTTCACATGCTTTCAGGCCTTAAACAGTTTAATATTTCAAGTTAGCTATAACATTTTATAAGTAACTTATAACTGCAAACTGTTACATAAGAGCTGAATACAAGTAAACAGGCCCAATTAAGCAAATAGATTTGAAACCCCATGAAATTGCGATTAAACGTCAAAAGAGAATCACATCAGGTATGAAGACTATATACGGGTGTCTGTGTTTCACAATTCAGAACACGCAATGTTTTTTTCCATCTATACATTATATATTATAGCCTTAATTCCATTGCGCAATAACAGTATATAAAGTGTGGAGGTATTCGCTAGATGTCGCCAGATGTAGCAGGAAGACCCGTTCCAGGGAGCATGTTGTTAGTGTATCAGAGAGGAGGAGGAGGAGGAGAGCTCTCGTAATTATTATTATTTAGTCGGGCTTGTTTGCAGGCTGTGCCTGGGTCTGCAAGAAGCGTTTTATGTTCTTCCCCGCTGCTGACGGGAGTGTAAGATTGCGGCGGGCGGCTTGTTTCACAGTAAAGGCAGAATAAAACTAACTCGAGCACAGAAGCCAAGGCGCTGTTTCAGAAGAGGCCTAAAAACCAGATAACAAAACTCGAGATGGACATCTGCAGCTCCTCCGCGTCTCTCCTGCAAGAGGAGCTCGCCTCCGCTATCGAGCCCGCGGTGAAAGCGGCTGTGCTGAGCGTCATGTCTGCCTTAGCAAAGTTCGTGGACAGCAAGTGCGCGGTTTTCCACCTCAGACTGGACGAGAGAGACCATGAATTTGAAAGCGTGAGATTGCGCTTGGAAATAGCGGAGAGGGAATTAAGGGCAGTGAGGAAACGGGACTGTCCGAGCACGAACAAACAGCACCTCTGCACGAACACTGACATCATCCATCTAGCAGAGAAGCGAGAGAACCGCCGGAAAAGAGCTTCATTCTTCAGCGACGGTGTGATTGCACACGGGCTGCCAGCCCCGGCACGGGATTGCTGCACCGCACCGGCTCAGCCAGTCCGGGACCCGGTGCCTGCAGTCCGCACCGCACCGAAAAGCTCCCGGGTTTTAATCCAGGAGGATGGAAGCTATTCCGAGCAGGACCCGCTGATGCGAGGCGATGAACAGAGCGGATGGACAAGAGCACAGAAAGGTAGATCTGAAGCTGAATTTAACATGGTTTCGGGTACGCTACACTTAACTCGCATCTTAAAAACACACAATTGCACCAGATTTGTCATCCTTAACATTTATTATGTCGATATAATCAATAACAGTTGCATATATATATATATATATATATATATATATATATATATATATATATATATATATATATATATATATACATACACACACACACACACACACACACACACACACACACAAGTATAGCACAACCACAGCCATGACAGCTTCTAAGCTGCCAAACAAAAACATACAACTATGGAAATGACAGTAAAAAAAAAAAAAAAAAAAAGGTTTATTTCTTAATAATCTGATTTGAGATCAGTCGATTGAACGGGACATCATCCAACAAAAATCATCCCATAGGAGTGGCCCTGTAGGTACGTGCCAGCCAGCTAACCCCGGCAGAGCAGGTCCAGATGAAAGCTTTAAAGGACTCCATATGTAGTAGCCGCTAGAGGGCGCTAAAGAGCGGCGTTGCAATAGTAGTAGAAATGCCTTTAATAATAACACAGTTAGATTCAGGGGTTAGGAGGCTAGTACCTACTGGCCGATTCCTATGAGGTGTTTTCTGCTTGATAAAGTCCCGTTCAATCGACTGATCTCAGTCAGATGGGCTGAGTCCGGAGTGTGTTGCTTTAATTGACCTGATAAGGTATAAGGATGACACGTCTGGCAGAATTTCACCTTTTTAAATATTCGAGTTAAGTGTAACGTAACCTGTTGATAATCAAAAGCATGACTTTTAATTTTAAGTAATCATATTAAATTTAAGACAAAAGGTTATATTAAGTTTACAATGATTTTTTTTTATTAGTATTAGTTTGCAGTTTAACTATTTGAAACGATTGCACAAACACATTTCAATTATATGAAAACAAAACACATACGTCTAAATTATATGAAGTTGTTTTTTGTTAATTGAAATGACATTTTCCACTAGAAAATATGCTATCTGCTGTATAGAATAACCCTTATCAGCCTTCATTTCCATCGACTGAGACTGCGTTTTATGACATTATTTATTGCATAAAATGATTGTATTGTTCTAAGAGTAGCACAGCCAGGTGATGTTAATGGAGCCCAATATTTTAATATCGAATATGTTATATCCAATTCAAGAAGCAGATATTCTGAAGACAGGTCTATCATTTTGTTTGGGCCTTTGCTATTGGAGCCCATTTCAGTTATCCTAACATTGTACTGTCAGGTTACCTAACGTGCAATCTGGTGTGATTGTAGACTTCACAGTGTTTCTCTCTTGTCTTTGAAACAGGTCCTGCAGAGAGAGATGCTCTTCTTCACCCTGAGGAAGGGTCGAAGGCAGAATCAGCTCCCATTCAAGAGGAGCTCTTTGACCAGGAATGGTGCAGGAGTCCAAAGCAGGGTACAGAGCTGACATCTATTGAAGGGGAGGAGGAGGAAGCTGGACTAGATCCTGTCCACATTAAAGAGGAGGACCCTAGAATCGAGTCGGTCATCTTTAAAGAGGAGGTCCTTGAACTTGAATCTGACCCCGTTGAAGAGGGGGGTTCGGACCGCTTTGAAAGACGGCTGCAGATTCACGCTGGACAGAAACTGCATTGCTGTACAGAATGTGGGAAAATATTGAGTACGTCAACAGATCTAAAAAGACACAGACGAATTCACACAGGAGAAAGACCGTACTGCTGCATTGATTGTGGGAAGAATTTCAATACCTCTGCCGATCTGAAGAGACACTGTCGCATTCACACAGGAGAGAAGCCATATTCCTGTAAGTGTGGGAAGAGTTTCAAACAGCGACAACACCTTAAATCACACCAGCAAATTCACACAGGAGAAAAACCTTACCATTGTACTGACTGTGGAAAGAATTTCATTATGTCAACGGACCTTAAAAGACACCAGCGGATTCACAGCGGAGAGAAGCCGTATAGCTGCGATTACTGTGGGAAGAGTTTCACCCGCTCAGGAACACTGACGGTGCACCAGCGAATCCACACAGGAGAGAAACCGTATCACTGCACTGCATGTGGAAAGAGTTTTACTTTCCATTCCCAAATGAGGAAACATAGCTGTTTGCAGCATGGGTAGAGCATGCCGTGGGTTTGTAAGGTATTCCGTGGCAGACTTTAGAGCATCACTGGCTGTTACTGAAACTGACACACAAGCGACTGCATCTCCTTACAAGATGTATCTTTGGACCGGATTTTGATTTGGACTGTGCTGGACCTTTGCTAATGACAATGTAACATTTTTGCAATTTAAACTGAGACCTAGTTGGCTGTAAAAGTTGCATCTTGGGAAGCGATTGTCTGATTTGGGTTAAACCGTGCCTGGGCGTTTTCTGTGATTTAAGGTCCTATGTAAATCGCGATTTCACAGGCTGCGTGGAAATTGTGAAATGAACCCTATACCTTGAGTTTTACAATATTTTTAAGAAATAAAAATAATTTATTTCACTTTTTTCTTTTTTTTTTTTAAATTACACCAACGAAACTGTCCAGCTCTGCTGTGTGATTGTGTGTATTTGCAATGGACATAGTGCTGTGCAGCGATTGTCATGTGACTAATGTTCCTTCTGATTGCATATAAAGTACTGCAGACTGTAAACTGTCTCTGAAAAGGCTAAAAAGATGTCTGCAGCAGATCAACAGGAGTTTTACACAGTGGTTGTTTTGCAAGACCTAAACGGTGAACATGCATCTGATGTACTGGAACTGAACGCTGTCCTTGCAGCTACTCTACCGTTCATTACAACACCGTTTCACAAGCTGTTGTAAAGTGCTTGAAAAACGTTGATATTGATGGTATCGGTGCATTTGTCTCTATAAAGAAAAATGATAATCTGTACACGTGATTCATAAAATTGTTTCGTACACGTTCTGCAAAATATGATACTTTACATGTGACAGTGCCCTGAATTTTGAATTAGATTTCCTTGATTTTCAAAGAGCTTTATCTATGATGCACTGAACCCTGAACAAACCCTAACGTTTCGGGAGAATGGACAAGTTAGAGCAACTCTGAGCACTGCAGGTTCAAACCAGCTCCAGTTTTCTTTAATTAATAATAATATTCATAACAGAATATTTTAAGGCAACATAAAACAATTTTTACACGTGTACTATACAGGATGTTGGCTTTTTAATTGTGGATTTTTTTTTTAATAAACAAATGGACATTATTGTCATATAAAATGCAAAGTGTTTCCTGTGAGAAGTTGAGGAAGACGGACACATGGTCACTTCGGTAGTTACTTCAACCAGGCCACAATAAAGGATGCAGGACCTTTTAAAACTGCTTCCCAGAACAATCACTCAAGAGGCGGTCGTTTGGAACGCGGTGTTACATTGATCATGACTGTGATAACAATTTGTAAGCGTTTTTTCACCTTGTTTTAAATTTTCTCTTCCCTCCGTCAGGATTGTCCCGAAGGCGTGGCACACAGACACATGCGACCTTGCAGTAAAATGGAGCGGGATCCTTTTTATATGCATGGGTTTTGTTTATAATTGATCGAAACATAACATTATCTGTGTTTAAAAGCATTTTTATTTGACTGTTAAGAAATGATGATTATTCCAGTTTTGCAATATGTATTTGTCTAGGAGTCAGGGTGGGGTAGGGTGGGGGGGGATTAACTACCAAGATTCATTATATTTCAGTCAGCAAGGCCCTACATTTAAAATAAACTTTAAGAATGTCATTTTGATACGGTTTTCAGTTTAATGCACTGCAATGCCAGTTACCACGCTGTATAAACGAATTCTCCATTGTCACGCAATTAAACTGTTCTGTGCCTATGTGCAGCAATGTTGTCTTCTTATAATGCAAGAATGATAACATGACATTAGATTTTTTTGCAGTTAAATATGTTTGCGCTGGGTGTAATAGAGATGTACCTTTTTGTACAAGGTGCCTGTTATATATCTATGTGACACAATTCTGCATATCAGGTTAGAAAAATAAGGTCTTAAACAGCTAACAAAAGTTGCATCACCAAACATCTTAGGGTTGAGACATGATCTCAATCACTAGACAATAATTGAGATATTTTATTCAACATCAGGTAATTGAAGAAACTACAAAATGATATCGCAAAAGTCTAGTGGAAACCATACTACGCACTTAAGAGCAACGGTTCCACATGACTGTTTCGATGGGTTACATGGAGAACCATTTGTTTAAAAAGGTTTACTGGTAGAATCCTTTCAAAATTGCAGCCCCCAACTGTAGTCCTGCAAAATTAATGAACACAAAATATTGAATACAATTTTACATTTTAGTTGTCTGTTCTAATGTAATAAAATAGAACTCCAAATAGGGATTTCAATTTCACTCTGCATATTTTGGTATTTTACAACTTTATTCCATCATCAACAGATAATAGGGGAGTTAAAAAAATAAAAAAAATAAAGAATTGCGAACAAAAAACACAGTTTTCGAATTTGAGCTACTAGTATTCATGTTAGATTTCGAAATGCCACTTTTTCATTTTTTTGCGAGTCAGTTTTACATTAAGTATAGGAAAACTACAAAGCTGTATGCAATTCAATATATGAACATAACATTATTGAGCAAGTTTCATTCGACTTTATGAGGTAAGTTTAGTTAATTCTATAGGGTGATGCAAAGCTTTTGGCCAGAGCTGTAGGTTAGTCCTCATTATCTTAATCCACTTGTTCTGCGCAATTTCCAGGATCATCTGTTTGGTTCTTTGCAATCAGGTTTAGGGTTAGTACAGATTTGCAGCATTTTTTTTGTCTGCATTTTCACATACACGTTTACATACATTTGGAAAATCGATATTAAATTGTGAAGAAACTTAAAAACAATTTAAAAAATTGATTCGCTGGATTCGATTCCGGTCTAGGGGTCTGTCTGTGTGGAGTTTGCATGATCTCCCCGTGTCTGTGTGGAGTTTGCATGTTCTCCCCGTGTCTGTGTGGAGTTTGCATGTTCTCCCCGTGTCTGTGTGGAGTTTGCATGTTCTCCCCGTGTCTGTGTGGAGTTTGCATGATCTCCCCGTGTCTGTGTGGAGTTTGCATGTTCTCCCCGTGTCTGTGTGGAGTTTGCATGTTCTCCCCGTGTCTGTGTGGAGTTTGCATGTTCTCCCCGTGTCTGTGTGGAGTTTGCATGTTCTCCCCGTGTCTGTGTGGATTTGCATGTTCTCCCCGTGTCTGTGTGGAGTTTGCATCTCCCCGTGTCTGTGTGGAGTTTGCATGTTCTCCCCGTGTCTGTGTGGAGTTTGCATGATCTCCCCGTGTCTGTGTGGAGTTTGCATGATCTCCCCGTGTCTGTGTGGAGTTTGCATGATCTCCCCGTGTCTGTGTGTGTTTGCATGTCTCCCCGTGTCTGTATGCAGTTTGCATGTTCTCCCCGTGTCTGTGTGGAGTTTGCATGATCTCCCCGTGTCTGCGTGGATTTTCTCCGTGTACTCCAGTTTCCTCCCACAGCCCAGAAACATACTGCTCAGGTTGATTGGTCATTCTAAATTCCCTCTGTGTGAGTGTCTGCGTGTGATGGACTGGCGTCCCGTCCTGGGTGTAGTCCTGCCTTGCGCCCTGTGTCTGCCGGCTCCGGTCCACCGCGACCCTAGAAAGGATTAAGCGGTTAATGATAAGGGCTGGAAGGATAGAACATGTGGAGGTATTCGCTAGATGTCGCCAGATGTAGCAGGAAGACCCGTTCCAGGGAGCGTGTTGTTAGTGTATCAGAGAGGAGGAGGAGGAGAGGGAGAGGGAGAGGGAGAGGGAGAGGGAGGAGAGCTCTCGTAATTATTATTATTTAGTCGGGCTTGTTTGCAGGCTGTGCCTGGGTCTGCAAGAAGCGTTTTATGTTCTTCCCCGCTGCTGACGGGAGTGTAAGATTGCGGCGGGCGGCTTGTTTCACAGTAAAGGCAGAATAAAACTAACTCGAGCACAGAAGCCAAGGCGCTGTTTCAGAAGAGGCCTAAAAACCAGATAACAAAACTCGAGATGGACATCTGCAGCTCCTCCGCGTCTCTCCTGCAAGAGGAGCTCGCCTCCGCTATCGAGCCCGCGGTGAAAGCGGCTGTGCTGAGCGTCATGTCTGCCTTAGCAAAGTTCGTGGACAGCAAGTGCGCGGTTTTCCACCTCAGACTGGACGAGAGAGACCATGAATTTGAAAGCGTGAGATTGCGCTTGGAGATAGCGGAGAGTGAGTTGAAAGCAATAAGGGAACGGGAATGCATGAACACCGCCGAGAACACAACGCAGGCTTTCAGGAACACCAGTGAAAAAAAGCACGTTAATATCATGCCGCTACCGCGAAGGCAGAAGGAAGGGCACCGTGTGAAACGCCTTTCATTTTTCACTGAGGGTGAATCTGTAAACCACACAGTCCGCCACAGTATAATTGCACACGGGCTGCCAGCCACTGCACCGGCTCAGCCAGTCCGGGACCCGGTGCCTGCAGTCCGCACCGCACCGAAAAGCTCCCGGGTTTTAATCCAGGAGGATGGAAGCTATTCCGAGCAGGACCCGCTGATGCGAGGCGATGAACAGAGCGGATGGACAAGAGCACGGAAAGGTAGATCTGAGGAACTGTTATATATGAAACGTTCTGCAGATACAGAATAAGCCATAGATGCACCTAAAAAGTAACATTTAAGATGAGATTTTTCTGTTCTTAATATGGGACAGTTTGCCCCCAGACTATTATTTTTATTATAATTCAGGTAATATAATAACACTTGGAGTATATTTCCACTTGTTAAATGCAGACTCGTGCCATGGCAGGAGCTGGTCCCCTGTTCTGTGTAAATGTGATTGACAGCGTGGAAATCCAATGTAATTGGCTGACTTTAATGACATGTTAATTATCAGCTTTTTACACAATGGACTATTAAACAAATATATCCAATTTTCCTGGCCAGTAACTGAAAACAACATTGCAGCTGATATTATATTATATTATATTTAACAGCTAGATGATCAATCAATGAATCAGTCAATCCATATATATAATCTATATTATATAGCACCTTTCATAGTGGACCACCATCAAAAAGCGCTTTATAAGATACAGTAACAACAAGAAGATCTATAATACTTCAAATATAGAGAAATGCATCATACATTAAATACAGTGGGAAGTGCAGAATACATGATAGCAGCAGAATACATGAAATAGTGTATTAAATACAGTGGAAAGAGCAGAATACAGGATAGCAGCATAATACATGAAATAGTGCATTAAATACAGTGGAAAGAGCAGAATACAGGATAGCAGCAGAATACATGAAATAGTGCATTAAATACAGTGGAAAGAGCAGAATACAGGATAGCAGCATAATACATGAAATAGTGCATTAAATACAGTGGAAAGAGCAGAATACAGGATAGCAGCAGAATACATGAAATAGTGCATTAAATACAGTGGAAAGAGCAGAATACATGATAGCAGCATAATACATGAAAGTGCATTAAATACAGTGGAAAGAGCAGAATACAGGATAGCAGCATAATACATGAAATAGTGCATTAAATACAGTGGAAAGAGCAGAATACAGGATAGCAGCATAATACATGAAATAGTGCATTAAATACAGTGGAAAGAGCAGAATACAGGATAGCAGCAGAATACATGAAATAGTGCATTAAATACAGTGGAAAGAGCAGAATACATGAAATAGTGCATTAAATACAGTAAAAAGAGCAGAATACAGGATAGCAGCATAATACATGAAATAGTGCATTAAATACAGTGGAAAGAGCAGAATACAGGATAGCAGCATAATACATGAAATAGTGCATTAAATACAGTGGAAAGAGCAGAATACAGGATAGCAGCAGCAACACAGCATCTAATAGCAGATATCAGGCTTAAAGATCACGGAGAGCAAGAGAGAGCAGGAGGGTCTTGAGATCTGATTTAAAGCGAGCGACGGTGGGAGCATCACGCACCAGAGCTGGGAGAGAGCTCCAGAGAGTCAGAGAGAGTTCATCTACTTTTAACCACTTGTCTCCTTGTCAAATACAGTAATCCCTCGTTATAGGGTCGTAATCCGTTCCTTGAAGACTGCAGTTTTGAAAAAGAAAATTAAAAGAATATTAAATAGAAAACAGAAATAAAAAAAAACACTTAAGAAGAGATAGCAGAAGCAACTGACCACTGCTACACACGCGAGACAACACAAGACAAAGAAGGCTCACAGTGCATGCTGGGATGGCGGTGAGGGTGGTGGTGGGTGCTGTGACGTGTGATTGTAGATTTTACGGACTTTCTCTCTTGTCTTTGACACAGGTCCTGCAGAGAGAGATGCTCTTCTTCACGCTGAGGAAGGGTCGAAGGCAGAATCAGTTCCCATTCAAGAGGAGCTCTTTGCCCAGGAATGGTGCAGGGGTCCAAAGCAGGCTACAGAACTGACATCTATTGAAGGGAAGGTGGAGGAAGCTGGACTAGATCCTGTCCACATTAAAGAGGAGATCCCTGAACTGGATCCTGTCTGCATTAATGAAGAGATCCCTGGAATCGAGTCGATCATCATTAAACAGGAGGTCCTTGAACTTGAATCTGACCCCATTGAAGAAGGGGGTTCTGACCACTTCTGTAGACCCCAGCAGATTCACGCTGGACAGAAAGAACACGGCTTCACAGTGTGTGGGAAGAGTTTCAGTCGGTCAGCAGAGCTGAAAAGACACCTACAGATGCAAACAAGAGACAAACTGTATCACTGTACACAATGTGGCAAGGGTTTCACTGGAACACTTGCATTACACCAGCAAATTCACACAGGGCAGAAACCCTACAGCTGCACTGAGTGTGGGAAGAGTTTCACTAATATAGCAACACTGCCTTTACATCAGCAGATTCACACTGGAGAGAACCTGTACCAGTGTTCTGAATGCAGCAGGACATTCATTGCATCGGCAGAGCTGAAAAGACACCAGCGAATTCACACAGGGGAGAAGCCGTACCGCTGCACTGCGTGTGGCAAAAGTTTCAAACAGTTGCCACACCTTAAGACACACCAACGGATTCACACAGGGGAGAAGCCGTACCGCTGCACTGCGTGTGGCAAAAGTTTCAAACAATTGCCACACCTTAAGACACATCAGCGAATTCACACAGGGGAGAAGCCGTACCGCTGCAGTGAGTGTGGCAAAAGTTTCAAACAGATGCCACACCTTAAGACACATCAGCGAATTCACACAGGGGAGAAGCCATACCACTGCACTGCGTGTGGAAAGAGTTTTACTTTCCACTCCCAGCTAAAGAAACACACAGAGTCCAGCCATGCTGTCAGGCACACCCCCTAAATGTGTTAAAGTCCAGCTTGGAATAGTGATGGTGTTCTGAGTCTTGACTGCAACAGGCACATCAAAGAGTACAATCTCCTTTTTCTGAACAAAAACATTTACTAAAGCTTCAAAGTTCATCATCACCCATATAAAGAGGGAACAGGAACTACTTTAAAAAGTAAAACAGTTTTTTGTCAGATTTAAATGTTTCTTTTCTATGGGGGAAAAAAAAACAAAACTGCTAAGCCAAGATAATTTCTCTGCCTTCTGTTTTATTTCTTGCTTGAGTGTCTAATCTGGATGTTGCCATGGTGTGGAAGAAAGATGTATAAATCATTTGACTGCGTTCCCTTTTTCATCTCAATCTCTACCAGCAGTACAGTTGCTGGACAGGGTCGGTGAGTCAGCTGCAAGTCTGTGGAAAGATTTTCATTTTGTTTTTCACGTTTGACTCTAGCCCTGTAGCAAAACCTAAGGAAGGCATTCATACAGTTCACAGAACAGTTCGCTCTGCCCATGACTGGCAGGAGTAACCACTGGGGATTCTCGATGCCCATAGACCTTTGTAAAGACGATATTGACCAATGGTTATTCAACTGCTTGTATGAGTTTGCATATACAGAGAATGTGTTGATTAAAAGACCCACGCTTTCTGGAAGACGAAAGCCAACATGTTGTAGCAAATTGTTTAATCAATGACTCTTTGTCTCCAAAAAGCATACCTAGTGATTTTGCATCGAAACTCTCTTAGGATAAAAATTTTGCTGTTTTTGAACTCTGTAGAAAGAGAGTGGGAGAGTAGCGCCTTGCTGTTGCTTTCAGACTGCAGCGAGAGACGGACTTGAAGCTCAGATAATGGGCTGATTGCATCTTTTTTTTTCTTTCCTTTTTATATTGAATTGTTTGTGTTTTGTAATTTTCTAATTTTGTAGCAATACCGATGCGTTGAACCTTGCTGTTTTCTTGTCTTCCTGACTGCAACTTTCAAAGCTATTGTGTGAGCCGGTTGTGTACCTGCAGTCTTCAGTAAAGATTGGTGGCTGTGTTTGCATTCAGGGCTGCCATCCTTCATACAGCACCATTCTTCTCCTTAGGTGCACTCCAATAGAGGCCCACTGGAGTTAGGGGTCGTCTAAAACTATCGCCAGATACAGAAAGCGTACATACTCTATTTGGTTGTATTTTTATTTACAAATAAACTTTTAATTTTATATGGTATGCAGACTAACATTTCCTCATGCTGGTCACTAATAAATGTATTTTATGAGATGTCCCTACACCACATCTCTTTGATTTACAGTCGTGGGCAAAACTGATCATATTTTAAATCTCTGCATTTCTGTAGCCCAGTAAATTGTGTTATGCAAGTATAGGGAAATCTTAAAATGATCTGTCTGCTTTTGAATTGCCTTTTCTTATAAACTGAGTAAAATAAAGCATTGTAAGGAACTGAATGGTTTGCTTTTATAACCCCAACACTCAATCATTGCTCTGATAAATGGTTCATAATCAACAGGACTACATCAACAACAATGATGATTATTATTAATACAAAGCGCTGTGCAGATATTCGTATTGTTTGTCTTTGCAGGTCCGCAGTGTTCTCCCCCAGCATCAAGGTTACATCCCCATGTGTGACCCTCTCATTACGCAAAGAACAAGCACGGTTTGATCTGCATTGTTTTCGCAGGAGTAACACCAAAAGAAAGAGGTGAATTTCAAACCGCTGACTCAAATTTCACTTTTTTTTTTAACGTTCTTATTTTAAATGAGAACCATTTCAGGAAACGTTCTACAAACTGAACTGATAAGTGAAGCAGACCCTAAATGTGTCCATTGCAATGCAGCTTTGAAATAAATAAACAAACATCTTAGGGACGGTTTATGCAAACGTGATGCAAATTGAACCTGTGTTACAGAAAAGGCTCTGTCTTCAGACAGTCCAAAAAAAAAAACTCGCTTTCTCCGTCTGTTTACATTGTTTCCGTAAGAAAATGACTTTTCTGCTGCTTTCCCGATAGGCGGAATGGGTTTCATTTACATAAAAGTGGCGGAATGACGATTCCGTGTTTAAATGAGAAACCTTTATGTTAACGATGCAGATTACAGGATTTCAATCGATGGACAGGCAGAGAAAACCGAAACAGGTGCGTGTTTCAGGAGATACAGGGAAGAACTATCTGGTATGCAACTTTGTTACGCAGCTCCGTACTAAATCTACAAGCTCGTCGCAATTGACCTTACAAGTGCTTTAAAAAGCGTAACAATAGCATGCCGTAGATAGCATTTAAAATCGACGCATAATCACTTGCTCCGGCAGAATGCGGTGAAATCATCCAACCAATTTCACTTGTATTGCGCATACTATCACCTTCTTAAAGCCACTTTAAAAACTGCCCTGCAGCCCCTACCTTCACTTTGCAGGCTGATAATTCAGGGACGGGGGGCTCCCTGAAGAAACGTCCCCCAAAACAGCAGCCCCGAGGTCAGCTATGAGGATGCAGTTCAAGGATGCAACTGAACTCGACAGCCTGAGAGACGCAGAATGGGCACCTGAGACTAGAAGCAGGGTTACATGAGTTAAAAAAAAAAAAAGTACATAGAAACCGTTGGCTGAATTTATATTACCACAAAAAAAAACAACCCATAAACCGTGTTCTCCTGTTGTTTTGAGGATGGCATTGACGATGCTAAGGTACCTCCTGGAGGTGTGCGGGAGATGGCGCTAGACCAGCAGCTTCGCGCTTCCCTGTTCTCCGCGTCAGGAAGGACGTTGACTAGGCGGAAATGACCGTAGAGTCGGGGAGCTATTGTTTGAGACAGGGGCACCGCCGCTGGAGTTTCGGGGTTGCAATTTGCGCGTTTGTTAAAAGCCCGTTTTGCACAAGGAGATTTGCAGTTGGGCAGAATAAAGCGGCGTCGGCGCACAAGAGAAGGTGCTGACCCATTGAGACACGTCTCCGGAGATGGACATCTGCAGCTCCTCCGCGTCTCTCCTGCAAGAGGAGCTCGCCTCCGCTATCGAGCCCGCGGTGAAAGCGGCTGTGCTGAGCGTCATGTCTGCCTTAGCAAAGTTCGTGGACAGCAAGTGCGCGGTTTTCCACCTCAGACTGGACGAGAGAGAGAAAGAATTTGAAAGCGTGAGATTGCGCTTGGAGATAGCGGAGAGCGAGCTGAAAGCAGTAAGGGAACGGGAATGCATGAACACCGCCGAGAAAAACTTCGCACACTCTCTCGCAAACGCGGATGAACAATACTCCGGCATTGATATCGACTTCTTTCATCTACACGAGAAGGAAACCGTGGATGATCCTGCAAATAACACCCGGGTCAGCGACGGTGTGATTGCACACGGGCTGCCAGCCCCGGCACGGGATTGCTGCACCGCACCGGCTCAGCCAGTCCGGGACCCGGTGCCTGCAGTCCGCACCGCACCGAAAAGCTCCCGGGTTTTAATCCAGGAGGATGGGACCTATTCCGAGCAGGACCTGCTGATGCGAGGCGATGAACAGAGCGGCCGCACAAGCACAGCGGGGTGGAGAAGAGCACGGAAAGGTAGATCTGAAGTTGAATTACGTAACTGGTTTATAAAAAATTCTAAAACACACGAATCAACTGGGGTTTGATTCAGCAAAACAGAAAACAAATTATACACACACACACACACAAATCGGGGCTTACATTTATATTAATATCTATATAATTATATAATTAATAATATAATATAAATAATATATAATTATGTAATAATAAAAGCAGACATGTTCATCTTGAACACAGGATTTAAACGAGGACAGGTTTAGTTTAGTCACTATAAAATTTTTCTAAGAATACACTCGTAGAACACAGTGAACTGTCACTTCTTGACGTAAGAACTGCGTTTTGAATATTCTACTCGTCGTATTTTGTTGGAAATTAGCCATTTTTTTAATAACAAAAAAATTACGTAACACTATATATATATAATATATATATATTCCATATATATATATATAGATCATATATGAGAGAGAGAGAGAGAGAGAGAGAGATGACAAAAACTTAGCAGAATCTTTGCTAACATAGTGCTACTCTGATGCATTGCTCTGTGTGGAAACTTGCTTTCATTGGACCATTACACAGCCCCTGAGAAAGTTAGTGACGTATTGCATTGAATTGTTTATCTTAAGGAGAGCAGAGTGATGCAAATGGTCATGTTAATTATCTCTGTGATGCTGCTTGTTAATTAATGGTTGAGAACTCTGTTCATACCAAAGTTTTGATTGCACAGGTAGCAAATATAAAACAAGGTGTTGCATAATATAGTAATATCCTGAAAAAACAGTGACCCATAACTCACTCTGCGACAGTCCTCTGCTTGTGATTGTGTGTTTGGACTGCTAAAGTGAATGTTTGTACAATACAATGCCTGCATGTTCAGTCTAGAATCAACAATATATGAATTTATTTAAATAACTGCTGTTTGTTTTACTTTGACAGCAGAGAGAGATGCTGTTCTTCACGCTGAGGAAGGGTCGAAGGCAGAATCAGCTCCCGTTCAAGAGGAGCTCTTTGACCAGGAATGGTGCAGGAGTCCAAAGCGGGCTACAGAGCTGACATCTATTGAAGGGAAGGAGGAGGAAGCTGGACTAGATCCTGTCCACATTAATGAAGAGATCCGTAGACCGCAGCGAGTTCAAACTGGAGAGAAACCGCACGGCTGCACCGTGTGTGGGAAGGGCTTCAGTCGGTCAGCAGAGCTGAAAAGACACCAGCGAATTCACACGGGAGAAAAAAGTTACCATTGCACTGAATGCGAGAAGAGTTACAAATACTCCCACCACCTGACAACACACCAGCGCGTCCATACTGGCGAGAAACCGTATCGCTGCAGCGACTGCGGGAAGAGTTTCAATACGAGAGAAGAGCTGAAAAGACACCAGCGCACGCACACAGGAGAAAGACCGTACTGCTGCCCTGAGTGTGGGAAGAGATTTAAACACTTGCACCACCTCACAACACACCAGCGCATTCACGGAGCACAGGAACATGCATTGAATATGGCCAGAGTTGCAAACACTTACGCAGCGTTGCAACATAGCGACGCATTCATGGAGGAGGGGGACGTGTAGTGAATGTGGGGAGAGTTTCATTGCAAAAGCAGAACTGAAAGGACACCTGCAAACTCACAGACTGTAATAGCAAATTATTTCTTGAACTGACTTCATGTCAAGCTGAGATAAGGCAAAGCCACTTTTTCAGGAAGAGTGGATTGAAACCTGGTTCCAAGAGACTGGGAGACCTAGTTTGAGGTTGCAGTGTCAAACCCCAAGTCTTCCTTGGTGTGCTGTGCAGGAGCATGAAACCAAGTTCCAAGCTTCAAAATGGCATTGCATTCCCTCAGCTTAACAAGTGTACTAAATATGAGAAGAGAATCATTAGGGTAACACAGTTAATAAGACACCAGTCCCTTAGCTTAAAATAAGATTTGATAATAAAGTATTTTGTTTATTCAACTGCTTTGGACAGTTAAGTCAACAGTGCTGTGAATATGAGCTTTGTTTAATAAATACAGATTTCAGGCTGTCTGAACAGGGTCTCGTGATTAGATTTCTGCCATTCTGTACTGTAGAAAACAGCAATGCAAGACCAATGAAATAAAGAATGTGCAGTCTAGGGGGATAGAAGTAATAATAATAATAATAATCTTTATTTTTATATAGCGCCTTTTGTAGTGGACCACCATCACAAAGCGCTTTACAAGGTAGGGTGTGTGAACTGTGAATCAGCTGCAGAGTCACTTACAACAAGATTTCACCCCAAAGATGGAGCACAAGGAGGTTCAGTGACTCGCTCAGGGTCACACATGGTGAGTCAGTGGCTGAGCTGGGATTTGAACTGGGGACCTCCTGGTGACAAGCCAGTTTCCTTAAACCACTGGGCCATTCAGCCTCCCTCAGTAACAATGGATTGACAAATGCATGTGTTTTTTTTTTTTTTAATTCTGTATAAATAAACTAATATTTTAGCAAAGTCTCTGAGCAGGGTTTTATTAATTACTCCTTCAAAGATGTATTTATTGCTTGATTAATTGTCATCAAAAAGACTCATTAATGATAAATCTGACACAGTCGCCTCCATTTTGTGACTGCAGAGCTAATTTGCTGCATCGCTCTATTAAAACAATGAAGTGCGCCCCCATGTGTCTCTATTGAGAATTACAACACGCTCTGTTGTCTTCGATAGAAAAACTGTAGAGTCAGTACATAAAATAGTTGAAACCATAACAGGAGATGGACATTGTTGGCATAGAAACGCCCACTATTGAGGTACTAGCGATCCAGCAGATTGTTTAGGAATCCCTTGCTTGTGGCTCTGGTGTTTGCTTGATCATCCACAGGGCTCTGGTGTTTGATCGATCATCCACAGGGCTCTGGTGTTTGATCGATCATCCACAGGGCTCTGGTGTTTGATCAATGAATCAATGAAGTGGAGGATTAACAGGGTTAACATTAAATCAAGTTTTAATTAAAAAATGATCACTGAATGCATGCATTTTCAGTATATGGTACAGTTGTTTTAAAAACCTATATTCCAGTTCCTTCCAGGTTCTTTTTGTCTTCGTAATGGTTATTGTTTTTCTGCGTATTATAGTTGTATTTGTGCAGAGACGAATACATGGGAATCGTGTTAAATTCACACACACTCTGAACCTGTTTCTGTTCTACATCGAATGTTTTACCTATACTTATACACAGGCGAATGCAGGAGAATCTACGGGGGGGGGGGGGTCGTTCATGTTTTTTTTTAATATTAGGAATGGTATGAGGTCACTCACTTGCTTATAAACAAAAGAGAGAGGCGGCATTCCTTATGAAATACACCCCCAGTAAAATATTAAACTACTAAGAGAATGCCGTGGTGACGCCAGGGGAATTAAATTGCTGTAACCAGAGTGGATCATAGATAAAGAAAAGTGATAAAAACACAGCAAAGAAATTCTCCCAGTGGATTAGAATAGACGTGTCGGCAGCGTGTGCTGAAGTGTGTTAACCGCGCCTCGCAGAAAGGAGATTACATGTCCATATTTACAAACCTCCACGCTTCAAATTTATTCATTTAACTTTGACTAGCCTTCTGGGATTTGAAACAAAGCACACGGTTACTACCAACAGTGGTTTCAACATTGAATTTCAAAAACACGCAGCGAGGTACTAAGCGAACCGGTGCGTTTCACTGAAGCGCGGTGACGTTTTCGTCCTCTCTGCTGAAAATGCAGTAAAGCTCCCGGTTAAAAACTGGGCTACATTGTAAACACAGCCCTGCACTTTCGATACGGCTGTTTCTGTATATTTGTTAGCATTTCAGTATTAAGTTGTATCTTTTGTGGGGGTTGAAAACACAAGACAGAAGGTTTTCAAGAGGAGTGTTGCCTGGATCACGTCGAGTCTACACGGTTCATGGTTCACGTCATGGTTTGCATATGTCTCTGATGGCTGAAACATATCACTGCCTGCTCGTTTAAACTGGGTGCCATTCTTCTCTCTCCCTCTCCAAGCATCTGTTTCAGCTCTTTGGTCTTCTCGTTTATCTCTTTACGTTTCAATCTGGAACCAATAGAAAGTCCTGTTCGATTTTCATTGTCTTTGCTTTACAGTCTTCTATAGTTACACACCTGTAACTATATTGACCGTGCATTCTACTATCTAAAAGCAGGACTTTATTGACAGTCCAGTTTGTTTACACAGCCTAAGGAAGCTGTAACAGCAAATAACAATTTAAAGCATGCTATTTTTTATTGCAGATATTACAAATAGTATTTGAAAAAAAAAAAAAACATTTCATTTTACAACATTTGGGTAACATGCGTAACATTAAACATATTAACAACACAGCAATATAAGCGACTGGGACAAAGACAGCCATTGGCGCAGCACCCCCGTCAGTGTGCTGTGCGGTCATTTTATTCTTGAAAACCTGTTAAAAAGGGTATTAATTTTACAAATGAATAAAGAGCAGATAGCTTCTAAAGCCTCCTCAGATTCGCACTTCTGAATGCTGCGCCAATCCTGTCTGTGCTGGCTGTGGGTTTCTGCGTATTTCTGCCCATGCGGACTGTGCTGAGAAAGTATCATGTTACATAATTACTGTCATAATTTGCCAATGTTTGAGTTTTCCTTGAGAGGCATTTGGGGGAAAGTGACATTTGCTGTAGAAGTCTGATGCATTTTTTGGACAGCGAAAATTTGGCTCAATTGAGTCTCAAGAGAGAAAAAAAAGCAAACCTCCCGCGCTCTCTTTATATCTGTGAACACCGTGCACGCAGGGCACTCGAGTAAAGGCGGCGCGGAGTCTCTTACGGTTCATGTCGGTTAAGTATCTTGATATATAGAATATATTTGGTCGTGTATGTCGGCGCCTCCAGACGAGAGTCGTGGCGGGTTTCGCTAGGTGGCGCCAGCGCGGAAACAGACACGTGTGTGCCAGTCTGAGGGCATAAACAGCACGGCAGGAGCGAAAGAGAAGCGGATTGCTCCCCCGTTTTGCGGTTGCTGTAGAAAAATCTCGTTTATGTGATTATTTTGTTTAACACGTTCGTTCTGTGACCCCCGAGGTCTGGTTTCAGCATCTCCGCTGCCCCGATTATATAAAAAAAAAAATAACTGAACATTACAGGCAGTGCTGGATAAAGAAAGAGGACCCGGGGGTTCCCAGTTAGACCAGAACAGAACAGCTTCCGTTCATAACGCTGCGTTTCCAGAAGAAAAGGAGGAATGAGACGCGCCTGTGAAACGAAAGAGATGGACATCTGCAGCTCCTCCGCGTCTCTCCTGCAAGAGGAGCTCGCCTCCGCTATCGAGCCCGCGGTGAAAGCGGCTGTGCTGAGCGTCATGTCTGCCTTAGCAAAGTTCGTGGACAGCAAGTGCGCGGTTTTCCACCTCAGACTGGACGAGAGAGACCATGAATTTGAAAGCGTGCGATTGCGCTTGGAGATAGCGGAGAGCGAGTTGAAAGCAATACGGGAAGGAGAATGCATGAACGCCGCCGATCAGATCTTTGCACACCCTCTCACAAACACTAAAACACAAAACTCCGGCAGCGACAGTATTATTGCTCACGGCCTGCCAGCCCCCCCTGCACGGGTTTGCTCCACTGCACCGGTCCAGCCAGTCCGGGACCCGGTGCCTGCAGTCCACACCGCACCGAAAAACTCCCGGGTTATAATCTGTCCAGAACTGCTTGTTCAAGGTGGTGACTGTGAACAGATGGGTCACGCAAGCGCAGCGGCATGGAGAACAGTGGAAGGTAGATTCACGTCAGTTTCAATAGAAAAATAACTTTCTAAATTCAGTGAATTAAGTTGGTATTGCTTGAGGAATTACCTGAAGTACTTCAAAATGCAATGAAGTATTCCTCTTGTGTTGATACACTTGGCACATGAACGCATTACTGCAGTCCTCTTTAAAATGTGGGGCACTGCCTGTCCATTATCACAGGCTTATATTCATGCACTCCTTCGATTGCCTGTTCAAAGAGATAAAGAAATGTGCTACCCTGCCCTACTGCTTTCTTAATAATTAATATAAGAGTACAGCTGCTTACATTCAATCTGCTAGTGGGAAGCCTTGCAGATGCATTGAATTGCTTGTCTCTTGTACTGTAGTTAGATGGGTCTATGTGTGTAACAGTAATCATGTCCGTATTGATGAGAGAAATTATATTCACAAGCAGTACCAATTTAATTTTGAACAGCAAAATTAATTAATTAAACATGTTCAATACAGGTCTAATGGTCAGAGCTAACAAAATATAATTGGGGGTTTTGGGTCAAATTCACCCCTTCTCGCACATAATGACAAGCTACTGAATGTGCAGTCTAGAATGGACATAGTTTAAGATACAGTGTTTCTCTCTTGTCTTTGACACAGGTCCTGCAGAGAGAGATGCTCTTCTTCACGCCGAGGAAGGGTCGAAGGCAGAATCAGTTCCCATTCAAGAGGAGCTCTTTGACCAGGAATGGTACAGGAGTCCAAAGCGGGCTACAGAGCTGACATCTATTGAAGGGAAGGAGGAGAAACCTGGACTAGATCCTGTCCATATTAAAAAGGAGAACCCTGAACTGAATCCTCTCTGCATTAATGAAGAGATCCCTGGAATCGAGTCGATCATCATTAAACAGGAGGTCGTTGAACTTGAATCTGACCCCGTTGAAGAGGGGGGTTCTGACCACTTCTGTAGACCCCAACAGATTCACGCTGGACAGAAACTGCATTGCTGTACAGAATGCAGGAGGAGTTTCAATACGTTTGCAGAGCTGACAAGCCACCTGCGCATTCACTCAGAGAGGAAACAGTATCGCTGCTCTGAATGTGGCAAAAGTTACAAATATTCAAACCACCTTAAAACACACCAGCGGACACACACAGGAGAAAAGCCCTTTTGCTGCAGTGAATGTGGTAAGCGATTTATTTCATCAGAACAGTTGAAAAGACACCAGCGAAGTCACACAGGAGAAAAACCGTATCACTGTACACAGTGTGGGAAGAGTTTTACTCAGTTTGGAAACTTGAAATTGCACAAGCGAATTCACACAGGAGAGAAACCGTATTGCTGCTCTGAATGCGGGAAGTGTTTCACACAGCTGCAGCACCTCAAAACTCACCAGCGAATTCACACAGTGAAGAAATTGTACTGAAAAAAAAAAAAAAAAAAAACCTTTTTAAAACAAATTCAAAGGCTTTAAGCGGCAGTGTTTTGATTTTGCATGGATATTTTCTTTTTAAGACACAATGGACCAATTTTTTATTAATTGATCCCCAGCCTTCATCCATGTAACTCACAGTCGCTCGCTTCAAATCAACTCTCAAGACCCACGTGTTCTCTCTTGCATACAGTACTCTTTAAGCCTGATATGTTATCAGCTGTTGTCTTAAATTCAGGGTTTGCGCGCCATCCTAATACCTTAAATCCTGTTCATGCATCTAAAACGTTTAGAATTCACATCCTAGCCTTGTATGTAATGTATTTGAATTTTTTCGAACTGTTTGTATTGAATGCGTTATGCCCTGTATTACACTGTCTTTAATGTATTATGCATTGTTCCTCACTATCAGAGTTGCCAGGTTCGCGGTTTTTCCGCGGAATTGGGCTACTTTAAAAACCCAGCCACGAAATATTAAGGAGTTGTGGGTTGTTAATGTAATTAGATTAGTGGTATAACTTTAAAAGATTGAAACTGTTTTCATGTTTTCGATATTGTTTGGGATACAGTGTCAGCATTAGTATTTCGATAAAGGGATCGCGCTGTAATTTGGTTGCTGGTATGAATGTTGATTTGTCCCTTCAGAGCTTCGGTACGCATTTGTTGACAGTGGCGTGTGGATGAGCTGTACTGGGGCTTGTATTTTCTGTCACATTTATATAGGGTATCTTTTCTTGCAAAAGCTTTTTTTTATGCATAGGCTTGTGTGTTAATAATAAGCTTGCTTTGAGTTAAAATCAATTAATTGGGCTATTTTTTAAATGACTTTGGGCTATAAACCCAGCAGAAATCTGGCAACCCTGCTCCCTGTCTTGTAAAGCGCTTTGTGATGGTGGTCCGCTATGAAAGGTGCTATATTATAATAATAATCTTTATTTTTATATAGCGCCTTTCATAGTGGACCACCATCTCAAAGCGCTTTACAACATACGAGACTAGGGTGTGTGAACCATGCATCAGCTGCAGAGTCACTCACAACAACGTCTCACCCCAAAGACGCAGCACAAGGAGGTTCAGTGACTCGCTCAGGGTCACACGCAGTGAGTCAGTGGCTGAGCTCGGATTTGAACTTGCTGGTTACAAGCCTGTTTCTTTAAGCACTGGACCAACACAGCCTCCTATATAATAAATATTGATTGATTGATATCTGTCCCTAAAGCCAGGTAATAATGCCGGGGAGCTGCTGCTTGCCTTACAGAACATCAAGTGTCTCTGAATTATCTTCTGCTAAATTCAGATAAGGGTAAACTGGAACTGGAAGGGTGAACTGGAACTTGGGGTCATCTTTGATCCTGATCTATCAATTGA